>NW_028253364.1:0-81896 GCF_964263255.1 Lissotriton vulgaris
GCCTGATTTAGAATAATTCAGAAAAGGGGGTGGTGATGAACAGAGTGTCTGAATTAAGCAGATCACTCTTACCCAGTCCAAAGATCAGGGCTTGATCCATCACCGTTTTTTAGCTCACTGCACCATCCCAGCTCAGAACCTGGCTACATGCAAATTAGTCTGCTACTGTCCCAGTGCATGATGGGAACAGGGCAAACCAAACTACCAAGCCAATTCTTATACTGGGAAGGAAACAAGCTTCCGGGGGCCGGTTTCTGGCATTTCAGCCGTCGCCGGCCCGGGTTCCTTGAATCCTGATGGTGCAATGAGCAAGGGACTCACATCTGAGTATACCCTTCCACGCTTAGGGTGGACAAAATGATTCAGAAAAGGGGGTGGTGATGAACAGAGTGTCTGAATTAAGCAGACCACTCTTACCCAGTCCAAAGATCAGGACTTCACCCATCACCGTTTTTTAGCTCACTGCACCATCCCAGCTCAGAACCTGGCTACATGCAAATTAGTCTGTTACTGTCCCAGTGCATGATGGGAACAGGGCAAACCAAACTACCAAGCCAATTCTTATACTTGGAAGGAAACAAGCTTCCGGGGACCGGTTTCTGGCATTTCAGCCGTCGTCGGCCCGGCTTGCTTGAATCCTGATGGTGCAATGAGCAAGGGACTCACATCTGAGTATACCCTTCCACGCTTATGGTGGACAAAATTATTCAGAAAAGGGGGTGGTGATGAACAGAGTGTCTGAATTAAGCAGACCACTCTTACCCAGTCCAAAGATCAGGGCTTGATCCATTACCGTTTTTTAGCTCACTGCACCATCCCAGCTCAGAACCTGGCTACATGCAAATTAGTCTGTTACTGTCCCAGTGCATGATGGGAAAAGGGCAAACCAAACTACCAAGCCAATTCTTATAGTGGGAAGGAAACAAGCTTCCGGGGACCAGTTTCTGGCATTTCAGCCGTCGTCGGCCCGGCTTGCTTGAATCCTGATAGTGCAATGAGCAAGGGACTCACATCTGAGTATACCCTTCCACGCTTATGGTGGACAAAATGATTCAGAAAAGGGGGTGGTGATGAACAGAGTGTCTGAATTAAGCAGACCACTCTTACCCAGTCCAAAGATCAGGGCTTGATCCATCACCGTTTTTTAGCTCACTGCACCATCCCAGCTCAGAACCTGGCTACATGCAAATTAGTCTGTTACTGTCCCAGTGCATGATGGGAACAGGGCAAACCAAACTACCAAGCCAATTCTTATACTGGGAAGGAAACAAGCTTCCGGGGACCGGTTTCTGGCATTTCAGTCGTCGTCGGCCCGGCTTGCTTGAATCCTGATGGTGCAATGAGCGAGGGACTCACATCTGAGTATACCCTTCCACGCTTATGGTGGACAAAATGATTCAGAAAAGGGGGTGGTGATGAACAGAGTGTCTGAATTAAGCAGACCACTCTTACCCAGTCCAAAGATCAGGGCTTGATCCATCACCGTTTTTTAGCTCACTGCACCATCCCAGCTCAGAACCTGGCTACATGAAAATTAGTCTGTTACTGTCCCAGTGCATGATGGCAACAGGGCAAACCAAACTACCAAGCCAATTCTTATACTGGGAAAGAAACAAGCTTCCGGGGACCGGTTTCTGGCATTTCAGCCGTCGGCGGCCCGGCTTGCTTGAATCCTGATGGTGCAATGAGCAAGGAACTCACATCTGAGTATACCCTTCCACGCTTATGGTGGACAAAATGATTCAGAAAAGGGGGTGGTGATGAACAGAGTGTCTGAATTAAGCAGGCCACTCTTACCCAGTCCAAAGATCAGGGCTTGATCCATCACCGTTTTTTAGCTCACTGCACCATCCCAGCTCAGAACCTGGCTACATGCAAATTAGTCTGTTACTGTCCCAGTGCATGATGGGAACAGGGCAAACCAAACTACCAAGCCAATTCTTATAGTGGGAAGGAAACAAGCTTCCGGGGACCGGTTTCTGGCATTTCAGCCGTCGTCGGCCCGGCTTGCTTGAATCCTGATGGTGCAATGAGCAAGGGACTCAAATCTGAGTATACACTTCCACGCTTATGGTGGACAAAATGATTCAGAAAAGGGGGTGGTGATGAACAGAGTGTCTGAATTAAGCAGACCACTCTTACCCAGTCCAAAGATCAGGGCTTGATCCATCACCGTTTTTTAGCTCACTGCACCATCCCAGCTCAGAAACTGGCTACATGCAAATTAGTCTGTTACTGTCCCAGTGCATGATGGGAACAGGGCAAACCAAACTACCAAGCCAATTCTTATACTGGGAAGGAAACAAGCTTCCGGGGACCGGTTTCTGGCATTTCAGTCGTCGTCGGCCCGGCTTGCTTGAATCCTGATGGTGCAATGAGCAAGGGACTCACATCTGAGTATACCCTTCCACGCTTATGGTGGACAAAATGATTCAGAAAAGGGGGTGGTGATGAACAGAGTGTCTGAATTAAGCAGACCACTCTTACCCAGTCCAAAGATCAGGGCTTGATCCATCACCGTTTTTTAGCTCACTGCACCATCCCAGCTCAGAACCTGGCTACATGAAAATTAGTCTGTTACTGTCCCAGTGCATGATGGCAACAGGGCAAACCAAACTACCAAGCCAATTCTTATACTGGGAAGGAAACAAGCTTCCGGGGACCGGTTTCTGGCATTTCAGCCGTCGGCGGCCCGGCTTGCTTGAATCCTGATGGTGCAATGAGCAAGGAACTCACATCTGAGTATACCCTTCCACGCTTATGGTGGACAAAATGATTCAGAAAAGGGGGTGGTGATGAACAGAGTGTCTGAATTAAGCAGGCCACTCTTACCCAGTCCAAAGATCAGGGCTTGATCCATCACCGTTTTTTAGCTCACTGCACCATCCCAGCTCAGAACCTGGCTACATGCAAATTAGTCTGTTACTGTCCCAGTGCATGATGGGAACAGGGCAAACCAAACTACCAAGCCAATTCTTATAGTGGGAAGGAAACAAGCTTCCGGGGACCGGTTTCTGGCATTTCAGCCGTCGTCGGCCCGGCTTGCTTGAATCCTGATGGTGCAATGAGCAAGGGACTCACATCTGAGTATACCCTTCCACGCTTATGGTGGACAAAACGATTCAGAAAAGGGGGTGGTGATGAACAGAGTGTCTGAATTAAGCAGACCACTCTTACCCAGTCCAAAGATCAGGGCTTGATCCATCACCGTTTTTTAGCTCACTGCACCATCCCAGCTCAGAATCTGGCTACATGCAAATTTGTCTGTTACTGTCCCAGTGCATGATGGGAACAGGGCAAACCAAACTACCAAGCCAATTCTTATAGTGGGAAGGAAACAAGCTTCCGGGGACCGGTTTCTGGCATTTCAGCCGTCGTCGGCCCGGCTTGCTTGAATACTGATGGTGCAATGAGCAAGGACTCACATCTGAGTATACCCTTCCACGCTTATGGTGGACAAAATGATTCAGAAAAGGGGGTGGTGATGAACAGAGTGTCTGAATTAAGCAGACCACTCTTACCCAGTCCAAAGATCAGGGCTTGATCCATCACCGTTTTTTAGCTCACTGCACCATCCCAGCTCAGAACCTGGCTACATGCAAATTAGTCTGTTACTGTCCCAGTGCATGATGGGAACAGGGCAAACCAAACTACCAAGCCAATTCTTATACTGGGAAGGAAACAAGCTTCCAGGGACCGGTTTCTGGCATTTCAGCCGTTGTCAGCCCGGCTTGCTTGAATCCTGATGGTGCAATGAGCAAGAGACTCACATCTGAGTATACCCTTCCACGCTTATGGTGGACAAAATGATTCAGAAAAGGGGGTGGTGATGAACAGAGTGTCTGAATTAAGCAGACCACTCTTACCCAGTCCAAAGATCAGGGCTTCATCCATCACCGTTTTTTAGCTCACTGCACCATCCCAGCTCAGAACCTGGCTACATGCAAATTAGTCTGTTACTGTCCCAGTGCATGATGGGAACAGGGCAAACCAAACTACCAAGCCAATTCTTATACTGGGAAGGAAACAAGCTTCCGGGGACCGGTTTCTGGCATTTCAGCCGTTGTCGGCCTGGCTTGCTTGAATCCTGATGGTGCAATGAGCAAGGGACTCACATCTGAGTATACCCTTCCACGCTTATGGTGGACAAAATGATTCAGAAAAGGGGGTGGTGATGAACAGAGTGTCTGAATTAAGCAGACCACTCTTACCCAGTCCAAAGATCATGGCTTGATTCATCACCGTTTTTTAGCTCACTGAACCATCCCAGCTCAGAACCTGGCTACATGAAAATTAGTCTGTTACTGTCCCAGTGCATGATGGGAACAGGGCAAACCAAACTACCAAGCCAATTCTTATACTGGGAAGTAGACAAGCTTCCCAGGACCGGTTTCTGGCATTTCAGCCGTCGTCGGCCCGGCTTGCTTGAATCCTGATGGTGCAATGAGCAAGGGACTCACATCTGAGTATAGCCTTCCACGCTTATGGTGGACAAAATGATTCAGAAAAGGGGGTGGTGATGAACAGAGTGTCTGAATTAAGCAGACCACTCTTACCCAGTCCAAAGATCAGGGCTTGATCCATAACCGTTTTTTAGCTCACTGCACCATCCCAGCTCAGAACCTGGCTACATGCAAATTAGTCTGTTACTATCCCAGTGCATGATGGGAACAGGGCAAACCAAACTACCAAGCCAATTCTTATACTGGGAAGGAAACAAGCTTCCGGGGACCGGTTTCTGGCATTTCAGCCGTCGTCGGCCCGGCTTGCATGAATCCTGATGGTGCAATGAGCAAGGAACTCACATCTGAGTATACCCTTCCATGCTTATGGTGGACAAAATGATTCAGAAAAGGGGGTGGTGATGAACAGAGTGTCTTAATTAAGCAGACCACTCTTACCCAGTCCAAATATCAGGGCTTGATCCATCACCGTTTTTTAGCTCACTGCACCATCCCAGCTCAGTACCTGGCTATATGCAAATTAGTCTGTTACTGTCCCAGTGCATGATGGGAAGAGGGCAAACCAAACTACCAAGCCAATTCTTATACTGGGAAGGAAACAAGCTTCCGGGGACCGGTTTCTGGCATTTCAGCCGTCGTCGGCCCGGCTTGCTTGAATCCTGATGGTGCAATGAGCAAGGGACTCACATCTGAGTATACCCTTCCACGCTTATGGTGGACAAAATGATTCAGAAAAGGGGGTGGTGATGAACAGAGTGTCTGAATTAAGCAGACCACTCTTACCCAGTCCAAAGATCAGGGCTTGATCCATCACCGTTTTTTAGCTCACTGCACCATCCCAGCTCAGAACCTGGCTACATGCAAATTAGTCTGTTACTGTCCCAGTGCATGATGGGAACAGGGCAAACCAAACTACCAAGCCAATTCTTATACTGGGAAGGAAACAAGCTTCCGGGGACCGGTTTCTGGCATTTCAGTCGTCGTCGGCCCGGCTTGCTTGAATCCTGATGGTGCAATGAGCGAGGGACTCACATCTGAGTATACCCTTCCACGCTTATGGTGGACAAAATGATTCAGAAAAGGGGGTGGTGATGAACAGAGTGTCTGAATTAAGCAGACCACTCTTACCCAGTCCAAAGATCAGGGCTTGATCCATCACCGTTTTTTAGCTCACTGCACCATCCCAGCTCAGAACCTGGCTACATGAAAATTAGTCTGTTACTGTCCCAGTGCATGATGGCAACAGGGCAAACCAAACTACCAAGCCAATTCTTATACTGGGAAGGAAACAAGCTTCCGGGGACCGGTTTCTGGCATTTCAGCCGTCGGCGGCCCGGCTTGCTTGAATCCTGATGGTGCAATGAGCAAGGAACTCACATCTGAGTATACCCTTCCACGCTTATGGTGGACAAAATGATTCAGAAAAGGGGGTGGTGATGAACAGAGTGTCTGAATTAAGCAGGCCACTCTTACCCAGTCCAAAGATCAGGGCTTGATCCATCACCGTTTTTTAGCTCACTGCACCATCCCAGCTCAGAACCTGCCTACATGCAAATTAGTCTGTTACTGTCCCAGTGCATGATGGGAACAGGGCAAACCAAACTACCAAGCCAATTCTTATAGTGGGAAGGAAACAAGCTTCCGGGGACCGGTTTCTGGCATTTCAGCCGTCGTCGGCCCGGCTTGCTTGAATCCTGATGGTGCAATGAGCAAGGGACTCAAATCTGAGTATACACTTCCACGCTTATGGTGGACAAAATGATTCAGAAAAGGGGGTGGTGATGAACAGAGTGTCTGAATTAAGCAGACCACTCTTACCCAGTCCAAAGATCAGGGCTTGATCCATCACCGTTTTTTAGCTCACTGCACCATCCCAGCTCAGAAACTGGCTACATGCAAATTAGTCTGTTACTGTCCCAGTGCATGATGGGAACAGGGCAAACCAAACTACCAAGCCAATTCTTATACTGGGAAGGAAACAAGCTTCCGGGGACCGGTTTCTGGCATTTCAGTCGTCGTCGGCCCGGCTTGCTTGAATCCTGATGGTGCAATGAGCAAGGGACTCACATCTGAGTATACCCTTCCACGCTTATGGTGGACAAAATGATTCAGAAAAGGGGGTGGTGATGAACAGAGTGTCTGAATTAAGCAGACCACTCTTACCCAGTCCAAAGATCAGGGCTTGATCCATCACCGTTTTTTAGCTCACTGCACCATCCCAGCTCAGAACCTGGCTACATGAAAATTAGTCTGTTACTGTCCCAGTGCATGATGGCAACAGGGCAAACCAAACTACCAAGCCAATTCTTATACTGGGAAGGAAACAAGCTTCCGGGGACCGGTTTCTGGCATTTCAGCCGTCGGCGGCCCGGCTTGCTTGAATCCTGATGGTGCAATGAGCAAGGAACTCACATCTGAGTATACCCTTCCACGCTTATGGTGGACAAAATGATTCAGAAAAGGGGGTGGTGATGAACAGAGTGTCTGAATTAAGCAGGCCACTCTTACCCAGTCCAAAGATCAGGGCTTGATCCATCACCGTTTTTTAGCTCACTGCACCATCCCAGCTCAGAACCTGGCTACATGCAAATTAGTCTGTTACTGTCCCAGTGCATGATGGGAACAGGGCAAACCAAACTACCAAGCCAATTCTTATAGTGGGAAGGAAACAAGCTTCCGGGGACCGGTTTCTGGCATTTCAGCCGTCGTCGGCCCGGCTTGCTTGAATCCTGATGGTGCAATGAGCAAGGGACTCACATCTGAGTATACCCTTCCACGCTTATGGTGGACAAAACGATTCAGAAAAGGGGGTGGTGATGAACAGAGTGTCTGAATTAAGCAGACCACTCTTACCCAGTCCAAAGATCAGGGCTTGATCCATCACCGTTTTTTAGCTCACTGCACCATCCCAGCTCAGAATCTGGCTACATGCAAATGTGTCTGTTACTGTCCCAGTGCATGATGGGAACAGGGCAAACCAAACTACCAAGCCAATTCTTATAGTGGGAAGGAAACAAGCTTCCGGGGACCGGTTTCTGGCATTTCAGCCGTCGTCGGCCCGGCTTGCTTGATTACTGATGGTGCAATGAGCAAGGACTCACATCTGAGTATACCCTTCCACGCTTATGGTGGACAAAATGATTCAGAAAAGGGGGTGGTGATGAACAGAGTGTCTGAATTAAGCAGACCACTCTTACCCAGTCCAAAGATCAGGGCTTGATCCATCACCGTTTTTTAGCTCACTGCACCATCCCAGCTCAGAACCTGGCTACATGCAAATTAGTCTGTTACTGTCCCAGTGCATGATGGGAACAGGGCAAACCAAACTACCAAGCCAATTCTTATACTGGGAAGGAAACAAGCTTCCAGGGACCGGTTTCTGGCATTTCAGCCGTTGTCAGCCCGGCTTGCTTGAATCCTGATGGTGCAATGAGCAAGAGACTCACATCTGAGTATACCCTTCCACGCTTATGGTGGACAAAATGATTCAGAAAAGGGGGTGGTGATGAACAGAGTGTCTGAATTAAGCAGACCACTCTTACCCAGTCCAAAGATCAGGGCTTCATCCATCACCGTTTTTTAGCTCACTGCACCATCCCAGCTCAGAACCTGGCTACATGCAAATTAGTCTGTTACTGTCCCAGTGCATGATGGGAACAGGGCAAACCAAACTACCAAGCCAATTCTTATACTGGGAAGGAAACAAGCTTCCGGGGACCGGTTTCTGGCATTTCAGCCGTTGTCGGCCTGGCTTGCTTGAATCCTGATGGTGCAATGAGCAAGGGACTCACATCTGAGTATACCCTTCCACGCTTATGGTGGACAAAATGATTCAGAAAAGGGGGTGGTGATGAACAGAGTGTCTGAATTAAGCAGACCACTCTTACCCAGTCCAAAGATCATGGCTTGATCCATCACCGTTTTTTAGCTCACTGAACCATCCCAGCTCAGAACCTGGCTACATGAAAATTAGTCTGTTACTGTCCCAGTGCATGATGGGAACAGGGCAAACCAAACTACCAAGCCAATTCTTATACTGGGAAGTAGACAAGCTTCCCAGGACCGGTTTCTGGCATTTCAGCCGTCGTCGGCCCGGCTTGCTTGAATCCTGATGGTGCAATGAGCAAGGGACTCACATCTGAGTATAGCCTTCCACGCTTATGGTGGACAAAATGATTCAGAAAAGGGGGTGGTGATGAACAGAGTGTCTGAATTAAGCAGACCACTCTTACCCAGTCCAAAGATCAGGGCTTGATCCATAACCGTTTTTTAGCTCACTGCACCATCCCAGCTCAGAACCTGGCTACATGCAAATTAGTCTGTTACTATCCCAGTGCATGATGGGAACAGGGCAAACCAAACTACCAAGCCAATTCTTATACTGGGAAGGAAACAAGCTTCCGGGGACCGGTTTCTGGCATTTCAGCCGTCGTCGGCCCGGCTTGCATGAATCCTGATGGTGCAATGAGCAAGGAACTCACATCTGAGTATACCCTTCCATGCTTATGGTGGACAAAATGATTCAGAAAAGGGGGTGGTGATGAACAGAGTGTCTTAATTAAGCAGACCACTCTTACCCAGTCCAAATATCAGGGCTTGATCCATCACCGTTTTTTAGCTCACTGCACCATCCTAGCTCAGTACCTGGCTATATGCAAATTAGTCTGTTACTGTCCCAGTGCATGATGGGAAGAGGGCAAACCAAACTACCAAGCCAATTCTTATACTGGGAAGGAAACAAGCTTCCGGGGACCGGTTTCTGGCATTTCAGCCGTCGTCGGCCCGGCTTGCTTGAATCCTGATGGTGCAATGAGCAAGGGACTCACATCTGAGTATACCCTTCCACGCTTATGGTGGACAAAATGATTCAGAAAAGGGGGTGGTGATGAACAGAGTGTCTGAATTAACCAGACCACTCTTACCCAGTCCAAAGATCAGGGCTTGATCCATCACCGTTTTTTAGCTCACTGCACCATCCCAGCTCAGAACCAGGCTACATGCAAATTAGTCTGTTACTGTCCCAGTGCATGATGGGAACAGGGCAAACCAAACTACCAAGCCAATTCCTATACTGGAAAGTAAACAAGCTTCCGGGGACCGGTTTCTGGCATTTCAGCCGTCGTCGGCCCGGCTTGCTTGAATCCTGATGGTGCAATGAGCAAGGGACTCACATCTGAGTATAGCCTTCCACGCTTATGGTGGACAAAATGATTCAGAAAAGGGGGTGGTGATGAACAGAGTGTCAGAATTAAGCAGACCACTCTTACCCAGTCCAAAGATCAGGGCTTGATCCATAACCATTTTTTAGCTCACTGCACCATCCCAGCTCAGAACCTGGCTACATGCAAATTAGTCTGTTACTGTCCCAGTGCATGATGGGAACAGGGCAAACCAAACTACCAAGCCAATTCTTATACTGGGAAGGAAACAAGCTTCCGGGGACCGGTTTCTGGCATTTCAGCCGTCGTCGGCCCGGCTTGCTTGAATCCTGATGGTGCAATGAGCAAGGGACTCACATCTGAGTATACCCTTCCACGCTTATGGTGGACAAAATGATTCAGAAAAGGGGGTGGTGATGAACAGAGTGTCTGAATTAAGCAGACCACTCTTACCCAGTCCAAAGATCAGGGCTTGATCCATCACCGTTTTTTAGCTCACTGCACCATCCCAGCTCAGAACCTGGCTACATGCAAATTAGTCTGTTACTGTCCCAGTGCATGATGGGAACAGGGCAAACCAAACTACCAAGCCAATTCTTATACTGGGAAGGAAACAAGCTTCCGGGGACCGGTTTCTGGCATTTCAGCGGTCGTCGGCCCGGCTTGCTTGAATCCTGATGGTGCAATGAGCAAGGGACTCACATCTGAGTACACCCTTCCACGCTTATGGTGGACAAAATGATTCAGGAAAGGGGGTGGTGATGAACAGAGTGTCTGAATTAAGCAGACCACTCTTACCCAGTCGAAAGATCAGGGCTTGATCCATCACCGTTTTTTAGCTCACTGCACCATCCCAGCTCAGAACCTCGCTACATGCAAATTAGTCTGTTACTGTCCCAGTGCATGATGGGAACAGGGCTAACCAAACTACCAAGCCAATTCTTATACTGGGAAGGAAACAAGCTTCCGGGGACCGGTTTCTGGCATTTCAGCCGTCGTCGGCCCGGCTTGCTTGAATCCTGATGGTGCAATGAGCAAGGGACTCACATCTGAGTATACCCTTCCACGCTTATGGTGGACAAAATGATTCAGAAAAGGGGGTGGTGATGAACAGAGTGTCTGAATTAAGCAGACCACTCTTACCCAGTCCAAAGATCAGGGCTTGATCCATCACCGTTTTTTAGCTCACTGCACCATCCCAGCTCAGAACCTGGCTACATGCAAATTAGTCTGTTACTGTCCCAGTGCATGATGGGAACAGGGCAAACCAAACTACCAAGCCAATTCTTATACTGGGAAGGAAACAAGCTTCCGGGGACCGGTTTCTGGCATTTCAGTCGTCGTCGGCCCGGCTTGCTTGAATCCTGATGGTGCAATGAGCAAGGGACTCACATCTGAGTATACCCTTCCACGCTTATGGTGGACAAAATGATTCAGGAAAAGGGGTGGTGATGAACAGAGTGTCTGAATTAAGCAGACCACTCTTACCCAGTCCAAAGATCAGGGCTTGATCCATCACCGTTTTTTAGCTCACTGCACCATCCCAGCTCAGAACCTGGCTACATGCAAATTAGTCTGTTACTGTCCCAGTGCATGATGGGAACAGGGCAAACCAAACTACCAAGCCATTTCTTATACTGGGAAGGAAACAAGCTTCCGGGGACCGGTTTCTGGCATTTCAGTCATCGTCGGCCCGGCTTGCTTGAATCCTGATGGTGCAATGAGCAAGGGACTCACATCTGAGTATACCCTTCCACGCTTATGGTGGACAAAATGATTCAGGAAAGGGGGTGGTGATGAACAGAGTGTCTGAATTAAGCAGACCACTCTTACCCAGTCCAAAGATCAGGGCTTGATCCATCACCGTTTTTTAGCTCACTGCACCATCCCAGCTCAGAACCTGGCTACATGCGAATTAGTCTGTTACTGTCCCAGTGCATGATGGGAACAGGGCAAACCAAACTACCACGCCAATTCTTATACTGGGAAGGAAACAAGCTTCCGGGGACCGGTTTCTGGCATTTCAGCCGTCGTCGGCCCGGCTTGCTTGAATCCTGATGGTGCAATGAGCAAGGGACTCACATCTGAGTATACCCTTCCACGCTTATGGTGGACAAAATTATTCAGTAAAAGGGGTGGTGATGAACAGAGTGTCTGAATTAAGCAGACCACTCTTACCCATTCCAAAGATCAGGGCTTGATCCATCACCGTTTTTTAGCTCACTGCACCATCCCAGCTCAGAACCTGGCTACATGCAAATTAGTCTGTTACTGTCCCAGTGCATGATGGGGACAGGGCAAACCAAACTACCAAGCCAATTCTTATACTGGGAAGGAAACAAGCTTCCGGGGACCGGTTTCTGCCTGCATTTCAGTCGTCGTCGGCCCGGCTTGCTTGAATCCTGATGGTGCAATGAGCAAGGGACTCACATCTGAGTATACCCTTCCACGCTTATGGTGGACAAAATGATTCAGAAAAGGGGGTGGTGATGAACAGAGTGTCAGAATTAAGCAGACCACTCTTACCCAGTCCAAAGATCAGGGCTTGATCCATCACCGGTTTTTAGCTCACTGCACCATCCCAGCTCAGAACCTGGCTACATGCAAATTAGTCTGTTACTGTCCCAGTGCATGATGGGAACAGGGCAAACCAAACTACCAAGCCAATTCTTATACTGGGAAGGAAACAAGCTTCCGGGGACCGGTTTCTGGCATTTCAGCCGTCGTCGGCCCGGCTTGCTTGAATCCTGATGGTGCAATGAGCAAGGGACTCACATCTGAGTATACCCTTCCACGCTTATGGTGGACAAAATGATTCAGAAAAGGGGGTGGTGATGAACAGAGTGTCTGAATTAAGCAGACCACTCTTACCCAGTCCAAAGATCAGGGCTTGATCCATCACTGTTTTTTAGCTCACTGCACCATCCCAGCTCAGAACCTGGCTACATGCAAATTAGTCTGTTACTGTCCCAGTGCATGATGGGAACAGGGCAAACCAAACTACCAAGCCAATTTTTATAGTGGGAAGGAAACAAGCTTCCGGGGACCGGTTTCTGGCATTTCAGTCGTCGTCGGCCCAGCTTGCTTGAATCCTGATGGTGCAATGAGCAAGGGACTCACATCTGAGTATACCCTTCCACGCTTATGGTGGACAAAATGATTCAGGAAAGGGGGTGGTGATGAACAGAGTGTCTGAATTAAGCAGACCACTCTTACCCAGTCCAAAGATCAGGGCTTGATCCATCACCGTTTTTTAGCTCACTGCACCATCCCAGCTCAGAACCTGGCTACATGCAAATTAGTCTGTTACTGTCCCAGTGCATGATGGGAACAGGGCAAACCAAACTACCAAGCCAATTCTTATACTTGGAAGGAAACAAGCTTCCGGGGACCGGTTTCTGGCATTTCAGCCGTCGTCGGCCCGGCTTGCTTGAATCCTGATGGTGCAATGAGCAAGGGACTCACATCTGAGTATACCCTTCCACGCTTATGGTGGACAAAATTATTCAGAAAAAGGGGTGGTGATGAACAGAGTGTCTGAATTAAGCAGACCACTCTTAGCCATTCCAAAGATCAGGGCTTGATCCATCACCGTTTTTTAGCTCACTGCACCATCCCAGCTCAGAACCTGGCTACATGCAAATTAGTCTGTTACTGTCCCAGTGCATAATGGGAACAGGGCAAACCAAAATACCAAGCCAATTCTTATAGTGGGAAGGAAACAAGCTTCCGGGGACCAGTTTCTGGCATTTCAGCCGTCGTCGGCCCGGCTTGCTTGAATCCTGATGGCGCAATGAGCAAGGGACTCACATCTGAGTATACCCTTCCACGCTTATGGTGGACAAAATGATTCAGAAAAGGGGGTGGTGATGAACAGAGTGTCTGAATTAAGCAGACCACTCTTAGCCATTCCAAAGATCAGGGCTTGATCCATCACCGTTTTTTAGCTCACTGCACCATCCCAGCTCAGAACCTGGCTACATGCAAATTAGTCTGTTACTGTCCCAGTGCATGATGGGGACAGGGCAAACCAAACTACCAAGCCAATTCTTATACTGGGAAGGAAACAAGCTTCCGGGGACCGGTTTCTGGCATTTCAGTCGTCGTCGGCCCGGCTTGCTTGAATCCTGATGGTGCAATGAGCAAGGGACTCACATCTGAGTATACCCTTCCACGCTTATGGTGGACAAAATTATTCAGAAAAGGGGGTGGTGATGAACAGAGTGTCTCAATTAAGCAGACCACTCTTACCCAGTCCAAAGATCAGGGTTTGATCCATCACCGTTTTTTACCTCACTGCACCATCCCAGCTCAGAACCTGGCTACATGAAAATTAGTCTGTTACTGTCCCAGTGCATGATGGCAACAGGGCAAACAAAACTACCAAGCCAATTCTTATACTGGGAAGGAAACAAGCTTCCGGGGACCCGTTTCTGGCATTTCAGCCGTCATCGGCCCGGCTTGCTTGAATCCTGATGGTGCAATGAGCAAGGGACTCACATCAGAGTATACCCTTCCACGCTTATGGTGGACAAAATGATTCAGAAAAGGGGGTGGTGATGAACAGAGTGTCTGAATTAAGCAGACCACTCTTACCCAGTCCAAAGATCAGGGCTTGATCCATCACCGTTTTTTAGCTCACTGCACCATCCCAGCTCAGAACCTGGCTACATGCAAATTAGTCTGTTACTGTCCCAGTGCATGATGGGAACAGGGCAAACCAAACTACCAAGCCAATTCTTATAGTGGGAAGGAAACAAGCTTCCGGGGACCGGTTTCTGGCATTTCAGCCGTCGTCGGCCCGGCTTGCTTGAATCCTGATGGTGCAATGAGCAAGGGACTCACATCTGAGTATACCCTTCCACGCTTATGGTGGACAAAATGATTCAGAAAAGGGGGTGGTGATGAACAGAGTGTCTGAATTAAGCAGACCACTCTTACCCAGTCCAAAGATCAGGGCTTGATCCATCACTGTTTTTTAGCTCACTGCACCATCCCAGCTCAGAACCTGGCTACATGCAAATTAGTCTGTTACTGTCCCAGTGCATGATGGGAACAGGGCAAACCAAACTACCAAGCCAATTCTTATAGTGGGAAGGAAACAAGCTTCCGGGGACCGGTTTCTGGCATTTCAGCCGTCGTCGGCCCGGCTTGCTTGAATCCTGATGGTGCAATGAGCAAGGGACTCACATCTGAGTATACCCTTCCACGCTTATGGTGGACAAAATGATTCAGAAAAGGGGGTGGTGATGAACAGAGTGTTTGAATTAAGCAGACCACTCTTACCCAGTCCAAAGATCAGGGCTTGATCCATCACCGTTTTTTAGCTCACTGCACCATCCCAGCTCAGAACCTGGCTACATGCAAATTAGTCTGTTACTGTCCCAGTGCATGATGGGAACAGGGCAAACCAAACTACCAAGCCAATTCTTATACTGGGAAGGAAACAAGCTTCCAGGGACCGGTTTCTGGCATTTCAGCCGTCGTCGGCCCGGCTTGCTTGAATCCTGATGGTGCATTGAGCAAGAGCCTCACATCTGAGTATACCCTTCCACGCTTATGGTGGACAAAATGATTCAGAAAAGGGAGTGGTGATGAACAGAGTGTCTGAATTAAGCAGACCACTCTTACCCAGTCCAAAGATCAGGGCTTGATCCATCACCGTTTTTTAGCTCACTGCACCATCCCAGCTCAGAACCTGGCTACATGCAAATTAGTCTGTTACTGTCCCAGTGCATGATGGGAACAGGGCAAACCAAACTACCAAGCCAATTCTTATAGTGGGAAGGAAACAAGCTTCCGGGGACCGGTTTCTGGCATTTCAGCCGTTGCCGGCCCGGCTTGCTTGAATCCTGATGGTGCAATGAGCAAGGGACTCACATCTGAGTATACCCTTCCACGCTTATGGTGGACAAAATGATTCAGAAAAGGGGGTGGTGATGAACAGAGTGTCTGAATTAAGCAGACCACTCTTACCCAGTCCAAAGATCAGGGCTTGATCCATCACCGGTTTTTTAGCTCACTGCACCATCCCAGCTCAGAACCTGGCTACATGCAAATTAGTCTGTTACTGTCCCAGTGCATGATGGGAACAGGGCAAACCAAACTACCAAGCCAATTCTTATACTGGGAAGGAAACAAGCTTCTGGGGACCGGTTTCTGGCATTTCAGCCGTCGTCGGCCCGGCTTGCTTGAATCCTGATGGTGCAATGAGCAAGGGACTCACATCTGAGTATACCCTTCCACGCTTATGGTCGACAAAATGATTCAGGAAAGGGGGTGGTGATGAACAGAGTGTCTGAATTAAGCAGACCACTCTTACCCAGTCCAAAGATCAGGGCTTGATCCATCACCGTTTTTTAGCTCACTGCACCATCCCAGCTCAGAACCTGGCTACATGCAAATTAGTCTGTTACTGTCCCAGTGCATGATGGGAACAGGGCAAACCAAACCACCAAGCCAATTTTTATACTGGGAAGGAAACAAGCTTCCGGGGACCGGTTTCTGGCATTTCAGCCGTCGTCGGCCCGGCTTGCTTGAATCCTGATGGTGCAATGAGCAAGGGACTCACTTCTGAGTATACCCTTCCACGCTTATGGTGGACAAAATGATTCAGGAAAGGGGGTGGTGATGAACAGAGTGTCTGAATTAAGCAGACCACTCTTACCCAGTCCAAAGATCAGGGCTTGATCCATCACCGTTTTTTAGCTCACTGCACCATCCCAGCTCAGAACCTGGCTACATGCAAATTAGTCTGTTACTGTCCCAGTGCATGATGGGAACAGGGCAAACCAAACTACCAAGCCAATTCTTATACTGGGAAGAAAACAAGCTTCCGGGGACCGGTTTTTGGCATTTCAACCGTCGTCGGCCCGGCTTGCTTGAATCCTGATTGTGCAATGAGCAAGGGACTCACATCTGAGTATACCCTTCCACGCTTATGGTGGACAAAATGATTCAGAAAAGGGGGTGGTGATGAACAGAGTGTCTGAATTAAGCAGACCACTTTTACCCAGTCCAAAGATCAGGGCTTGTCCATCACCGTTTTTTAGCTCACTGCACCATCCCAGCTCAGAACCTGGCTACATGCAAATTAGTCTGTTACTGTCCCAGTGCATGATGGGAACAGGGCAAACCAAACTACCAAGCCAATTCTTATAGTGGGAAGGAAACAAGCTTCCGGGGACCGGTTTCTGGCATTTCAGCCGTCGTCGGCCCGGCTTGCTTGAATCCTGATGGTGCAATGAGCAAGGGACTCACATCTGAGTATACCCTTCCACGCTTATGGTGGACAAAATGATTCAGAAAAGGGGGTGGTGATGAACAGAGTGTTTGAATTAAGCAGACCACTCTTACCCAGTCCAAAGATCAGGGCTTGATCCATCACCGTTTTTTAGCTCACTGCACCATCCCAGCTTAGAACCTGGCTACATGCAAATTAGTCTGTTACTGTCCCAGTGCATGATGGGAAGAGGGCAAACCAAACTACCAAGCCAATTCTTATACTGGGAATGAAACAAGCTCCTGGGGACCGGTTTCTGGCATTTCAGCTGTCGTCGGCCTGGCTTGCTTGAATCCTGATGGTGCAATGAGCAAGGGACTCACATCTGAGTATACCCTTCCACGCTTATGGTGGACAAAATGATTCAGAAAAGGGGGTGGTGATGAACAGAGTGTCTGAATTAAGCAGACCACTCTTACCCAGTCCAAAGATCAGGGCTTGATCCATCACCGTTTTTTAGCTCACTGCACCATCCCAGCTCAGAACCTGGCTACATGCAAATTAGTCTGTTAATGTCCCAGTGCATGATGGGAACAGGGCAAACCAAACTACCAAGCCAATTCTTATACTGGGAAGGAAACAAGCTTCCAGGGACCGGTTTCTGGCATTTCAGCCGTCGTCG
The DNA here is from genome assembly GCF_964263255.1 of Lissotriton vulgaris. Taxonomy (NCBI): domain Eukaryota; kingdom Metazoa; phylum Chordata; class Amphibia; order Caudata; family Salamandridae; genus Lissotriton; species Lissotriton vulgaris. The sequence goes on from NW_028253364.1 coordinate 17,527, forward strand.
GCCCGGCTTGCTTGAATCCTGATGGTGCAATGAGCAAGAGACTCACATCTGAGTATACCCTTCCACGCTTATGGTGGACAAAATGATTCAGAAAAGGGAGTGGTGATGAACAGAGTGTCTGAATTAAGCAGACCACTCTTACCCAGTCCAAAGATCAGGGCTTGATCCATCACCGTTTTTTAGCTCACTGCACCATCCCAGCTCAGAACCTGGCTACATGCAAATTAGTCTGTTACTGTCCCAGTGCATGATGGGAACAGGGCAAACCAAACTACCAAGCCAATTCTTATACTGGGAAGGAAACAAGCTTCCGGGGACCGGTTTCTGGCATTTCAGCGGTCGTCGGCCCGGCTTGCTTGAATCCTGATGGTGCAATGAGCAAGGGACTCACATCTGAGTATACCCTTCCACGCTTATGGTGGACAAAATGATTCAGGAAAGGGGGTGGTGATGAACAGAGTGTCTGAATTAAGCAGACCACTCTTACCCAGTCCAAAGATCAGGGCTTGATCCATCACCGTTTTTTAGCTCACTGCACCATCCCAGCTCAGAACCTGGCTACATGCAAATTAGTCTGTTACTGTGTCAGTGCATGATGGGAACAGGGCAAACCAAACTACCAAGCCAATTCTTATACTAAGAAGGAAACAAGCTTCCGGGGACCGGTTTCTGGCATTTCAGCCGTCGTCGGCCCGGCTTGCTTGAATCCTGATGGTGCAATGAGCAAGGGACTCACATCTGAGTATACCCTTCCACGCTTAGGGTGGACAAAATGATTCAGAAAAGGGGGTGGTGATGAACAGAGTGTCTGAATTAAGCAGACCACTCTTACCCAGTCCAAAGATCAGGGCTTGACCCATCACCGTTTTTTAGCTCACTGCACCATCCCAGCTCAGAACCTGGCTACATGCAAATTAGTCTGTTACTGTCCCAGTGCATGATGGGAACAGGGCAAACCAAACTACCAAGCCAATTCTTATACTTGGAAGGAAACAAGCTTCCGGGGACCGGTTTCTGGCATTTCAGCCGTCGTCGGCCCGGCTTGCTTGAATCCTGATGGTGCAATGAGCAAGGGACTCACATCTGAGTATACCCTTCCACGCTTATGGTGGACAAAATTATTCAGAAAAAGGGGTGGTGATGAACAGAGTGTCTGAATTAAGCAGACCACTCTTACCCATTCCAAAGATCAGGGCTTGATCCATCACCGTTTTTTAGCTCACTGCACCATCCCAGCTCAGAACCTGGCTACATGCAAATTAGTCTGTTACTGTCCCAGTGCATGATGGGAACAGGGCAAACCAAAATACCAAGCCAATTCTTATAGTGGGAAGGAAACAAGCTTCCGGGGACCAGTTTCTGGCATTTCAGCCGTCGTCGGTCCGGCTTGCTTGAATCCTGATGGTGCAATGAGCAAGGGACTCACATCTGAGTATACCCTTCCACGCTTATGGTGGACAAAATGATTCAGAAAAGGGGGTGGTGATGAACAGAGTGTCTGAATTAAGCAGACCACTCTTACCCAGTCCAAAGATCAGGGCTTGATCCATCACCGTTTTTTAGCTCACTGCACCATCCCAGCTCAGAACCTGGCTACATGCAAATTAGTCTGTTACTGTCCCAGTGCATGATGGGAACAGGGCAAACCAAACTACCAAGCCAATTCTTATACTGGGAAGGAAACAAGCTTCCGGGGACCGGTTTCTGGCATTTCAGTCATCGTCGGCCCGGCTTACTTGAATCCTGATGGTGCAATGAGCAAGGGACTCACATCTGAGTATACCCTTCCACGCTTATGGTGGACAAAATGATTCAGGAAAGGGGGTGGTGATGAACAGAGTGTCTGAATTAAGCAGACCACTCTTACCCAGTCCAAAGATCAGGGCTTGATCCATCACCGTTTTTTAGCTCACTGCACCATCCCAGCTCAGAACCTGGCTACATGCAAATTAGTCTGTTACTGTCCCAGTGCATGATGGGAACAGGGCAAACCAAACTACCAAGCCAATTCTTATACTGGGAAGGAAACAAGCTTCCGGGGACCGGTTTCTGGCATTTCAGCCGTCGTCGGCCCGGCTTGCTTGAATCCTGATGGTGCAATGAGCAAGGGACTCACATCTGAGTATACCCTTCCACGCTTAGGGTGGACAAAATGATTCAGAAAAGGGGGTGGTGATGAACAGAGTGTCTGAATTAAGCAGACCACTCTTACCCAGTCCAAAGATCAGGGCATGACCCATCACCATTTTTTAGCTCACTGCACCATCCCAGCTCAGAACCTGGCTACATGCAAGTTAGTCTGTTACTGTCCCAGTGCATGATGGGAACAGGGCAAACCAAACTACCAAGCCAATTCTTATACTTGGAAGGAAACAAGCTTCCGGGGACCGGTTTCTGGCATTTCAGCCGTCGTCGGCCCGGCTTGCTTGAATCCTGATGGTGCAATGAGCAAGGGACTCACATCTGAGTATACCCTTCCACGCTTATGGTGGACAAAATTATTCAGAAAAAGGGGTGGTGATGAACAGAGTGTCTGAATTAAGCAGACCACTCTTACCCATTCCAAAGATCAGGGCTTGATCCATCACTGTTTTTTAGCTCCCTGCACCATCCCAGCTCAGAACCTGGCTACATGCAAATTAGTCTGTTACTGTCCCAGTGCATGATGGGAACAGGGCAAACCAAACTACCAAGCCAATTCTTATAGTGGGAAGGAAACAAGCTTCCGGGGACCGGTTTCTGGCATTTCAGCCGTCGTCGGCCCGGCTTGCTTGAATCCTGATGGTGCAATGAGCAAGGGACTCACATCTGAGTATACCCTTCCACGCTTATGGTGGACAAAATGATTCAGAAAAGGGGGTGGTGATGAACAGAGTGTCTGAATTAAGCAGACCACTCTTACCCAGTCCAAAGATCAGGGCTTGATCCATCACCGTTTTTTAGCTCACTGCACCATCCCAGCTCAGAACCTGGCTACATGAAAATTAGTCTGTTACTGTCCCAGTGCATGATGGCAACAGGGCAAACCAAACTACCAAGCCAATTCTTATACTGGGAAGGAAACAAGCTTCCGTGGACCCGTTTCTGGCATTTCAGCCGTCGGCGGCCCGGCTTGCTTGAATCCTGATGGTGCAATGAGCAAGGGACTCACATCTGAGTATACCCTTCCACGCTTATGGTGGACAAAATGATTCAGAAAAGGGGGTGGTGATGAACAGAGTGTCTGAATTAAGCAGACCACTCTTACCCAGTCCAAAGATCAGGGCTTGATCCATCACCGTTTTTTACCTCACTGCACCATCCCAGCTCAGAACCTGGCTACATGAAAATTAGTCTGTTACTGTCCCAGTGCATGATGGCAACAGGGCAAACAAAACTACCAAGCCAATTCTTATACTGGGAAGGAAACAAGCTTCCGGGGACCCGTTTCTGGCATTTCAGCCGTCATCGGCCCGGCTTGCTTGAATCCTGATGGTGCAATGAGCAAGGGACTCACATCTGAGTATACCCTTCCACGCTTATGGTGGACAAAATGATTCAGAAAAGGGGGTGGTGATGAACAGAGTGTCTGAATTAAGCAGACCACTCTTACCCAGTCCAAAGATCAGGGCTTGATCCATCACCGTTTTTTAGCTCACTGCACCATCCCTGCTCAGAACCTGGCTACATGCAAATTAGTCTGTTACTGTCCCAGTGCATGATGGGAACAGGGCAAACCAAACTACCAAGCCAATTCTTATAGTGGGAAGGAAACAAGCTTCCGGGGACCGGTTTCTGGCATTTCAGCCGTCGTCGGCCCGGCTTGCTTGAATCCTGATGGTGCAATGAGCAAGGGACTCACATCTGAGTATACCCTTCCACGCTTATGGTGGACAAAATGATTCAGAAAAGGGGGTGGTGATGAACAGAGTGTCTGAATTAGGCAGACCACTCTTACCCAGTCCAAAGATCAGGGCTTGATCCATCACTGTTTTTTAGCTCACTGCACCATCCCAGCTCAGAACCTGGCTACATGCAAATTAGTCTGTTACTGTCCCAGTGCATGATGGGAACAGGGCAAACCAAACTACCAAGCCAATTCTTATAGTGGGAAGGAAACAAGCTTCCGGGGACCGGTTTCTGGCATTTCAGCCGTCGTCGGCCCGGCTTGCTTGAATCCTGATGGTGCAATGAGCAAGGGACTCACATCTGAGTATACCCTTCCACGCTTATGGTGGACAAAATGATTCAGAAAAGGGGGTGGTGATGAACAGAGTGTTTGAATTAAGCAGACCACTCTTACCCAGTCCAAAGATCAGGGCTTGATCCATCACCGTTTTTTAGCTCACTGCACCATCCCAGCTCAGAACCTGGCTACATGCAAATTAGTCTGTTACTGTCCCAGTGCATGATGGGAACAGGGCAAACCAAACTACCAAGCCAATTCTTATACTGGGAAGGAAACAAGCTTCCAGGGACCGGTTTCTGGCATTTCAGCCGTCGTCGGCCCGGCTTGCTTGAATCCTGATGGTGCATTGAGCAAGAGCCTCACATCTGAGTATACCCTTCCACGCTTATGGTGGACAAAATGATTCAGAAAAGGGAGTGGTGATGAACAGAGTGTCTGAATTAAGCAGACCACTCTTACCCAGTCCAAAGATCAGGGCTTGATCCATCACCGTTTTTTAGCTCACTGCACCATCCCAGCTCAGAACCTGGCTACATGCAAATTAGTCTGTTACTGTCCCAGTGCATGATGGGAACAGGGCAAACCAAACTACCAAGCCAATTCTTATAGTGGGAAGGAAACAAGCTTCCGGGGACCGGTTTCTGGCATTTCAGCCGTTGCCGGCCCGGCTTGCTTGAATCCTGATGGTGCAATGAGCAAGGGACTCACATCTGAGTATACCCTTCCACGCTTATGGTGGACAAAATGATTCAGAAAAGGGGGTGGTGATGAACAGAGTGTCTGAATTAAGCAGACCACTCTTACCCAGTCCAAAGATCAGGGCTTGATCCATCACCGTTTTTTAGCTCACTGCACCATCCCAGATCAGAACCTGGCTACATGCAAATTAGTCTGTTACTGTCCCAGTGCATGATGGGAACAGGGCAAACCAAACTACCAAGCCAATTCTTATACTGGGAAGGAAACAAGCTTCTGGGGACCGGTTTCTGGCATTTCAGCCGTCGTCGGCCCGGCTTGCTTGAATCCTGATGGTGCAATGAGCAAGGGACTCACATCTGAGTATACCCTTCCACGCTTATGGTCGACAAAATGATTCAGGAAAGGGGGTGGTGATGAACAGAGTGTCTGAATTAAGCAGACCACTCTTACCCAGTCCAAAGATCAGGGCTTGATCCATCACCGTTTTTTAGCTCACTGCACCATCCCAGCTCAGAACCTGGCTACATGCAAATTAGTCTGTTACTGTCCCAGTGCATGATGGGAACAGGGCAAACCAAACCACCAAGCCAATTTTTATACTGGGAAGGAAACAAGCTTCCGGGGACCGGTTTCTGGCATTTCAGCCGTCGTCGGCCCGGCTTGCTTGAATCCTGATGGTGCAATGAGCAAGGGACTCACTTCTGAGTATACCCTTCCACGCTTATGGTGGACAAAATGATTCAGGAAAGGGGGTGGTGATGAACAGAGTGTCTGAATTAAGCAGACCACTCTTACCCAGTCCAAAGATCAGGGCTTGATCCATCACCGTTTTTTAGCTCACTGCACCATCCCAGCTCAGAACCTGGCTACATGCAAATTAGTCTGTTACTGTCCCAGTGCATGATGGGAACAGGGCAAACCAAACTACCAAGCCAATTCTTATACTGGGAAGAAAACAAGCTTCCGGGGACCGGTTTTTGGCATTTCAACCGTCGTCGGCCCGGCTTGCTTGAATCCTGATTGTGCAATGAGCAAGGGACTCACATCTGAGTATACCCTTCCACGCTTATGGTGGACAAAATGATTCAGAAAAGGGGGTGGTGATGAACAGAGTGTCTGAATTAAGCAGACCACTTTTACCCAGTCCAAAGATCAGGGCTTGATCCATCACCGTTTTTTAGCTCACTGCACCATCCCAGCTCAGAACCTGGCTACATGCAAATTAGTCTGTTACTGTCCCAGTGCATGATGGGAACAGGGCAAACCAAACTACCAAGCCAATTCTTATAGTGGGAAGGAAACAAGCTTCCGGGGACCGGTTTCTGGCATTTCAGCCGTCGTCGGCCCGGCTTGCTTGAATCCTGATGGTGCAATGAGCAAGGGACTCACATCTGAGTATACCCTTCCACGCTTATGGTGGACAAAATGATTCAGAAAAGGGGGTGGTGATGAACAGAGTGTTTGAATTAAGCAGACCACTCTTACCCAGTCCAAAGATCAGGGCTTGATCCATCACCGTTTTTTAGCTCACTGCACCATCCCAGCTTAGAACCTGGCTACATGCAAATTAGTCTGTTACTGTCCCAGTGCATGATGGGAAGAGGGCAAACCAAACTACCAAGCCAATTCTTATACTGGGAATGAAACAAGCTCCTGGGGACCGGTTTCTGGCATTTCAGCTGTCGTCGGCCTGGCTTGCTTGAATCCTGATGGTGCAATGAGCAAGGGACTCACATCTGAGTATACCCTTCCACGCTTATGGTGGACAAAATGATTCAGAAAAGGGGGTGGTGATGAACAGAGTGTCTGAATTAAGCAGACCACTCTTACCCAGTCCAAAGATCAGGGCTTGATCCATCACCGTTTTTTAGCTCACTGCACCATCCCAGCTCAGAACCTGGCTACATGCAAATTAGTCTGTTAATGTCCCAGTGCATGATGGGAACAGGGCAAACCAAACTACCAAGCCAATTCTTATACTGGGAAGGAAACAAGCTTCCAGGGACCGGTTTCTGGCATTTCAGCCGTCGTCGGCCCGGCTTGCTTGAATCCTGATGGTGCAATGAGCAAGAGACTCACATCTGAGTATACCCTTCCACGCTTATGGTGGACAAAATGATTCAGAAAAGGGAGTGGTGATGAACAGAGTGTCTGAATTAAGCAGACCACTCTTACCCAGTCCAAAGATCAGGGCTTGATCCATCACCGTTTTTTAGCTCACTGCACCATCCCAGCTCAGAACCTGGCTACATGCAAATTAGTCTGTTACTGTCCCAGTGCATGATGGGAACAGGGCAAACCAAACTACCAAGCCAATTCTTATACTGGGAAGGAAACAAGCTTCCGGGGACCGGTTTCTGGCATTTCAGCGGTCGTCGGCCCGGCTTGCTTGAATCCTGATGGTGCAATGAGCAAGGGACTCACATCTGAGTATACCCTTCCACGCTTATGGTGGACAAAATGATTCAGGAAAGGGGGTGGTGATGAACAGAGTGTCTGAATTAAGCAGACCACTCTTACCCAGTCCAAAGATCAGGGCTTGATCCATCACCGTTTTTTAGCTCACTGCACCATCCCAGCTCAGAACCTGGCTACATGCAAATTAGTCTGTTACTGTCCCAGTGCATGATGGGAACAGGGCAAACCAAACTACCAAGCCAATTCTTATACTTGGAAGGAAACAAGCTTCCGGGGACCGGTTTCTGGCATTTCAGCCGTCGTCGGCCCGGCTTGCTTGAATCCTGATGGTGCAATGAGCAAGGGACTCACATCTGAGTATACCCTTCCACGCTTATGGTGGACAAAATTATTCAGAAAAAGGGGTGGTGATGAACAGAGTGTCTGAATTAAGCAGACCACTCTTACCCATTCCAAAGATCAGGGCTTGATCCATCACCGTTTTTTAGCTCACTGCACCATCCCAGCTCAGAACCTGGCTACATGCAAATTAGTCTGTTACTGTCCCAGTGCATGATGGGAACAGGGCAAACCAAAATACCAAGCCAATTCTTATAGTGGGAAGGAAACAAGCTTCCGGGGACCAGTTTCTGGCATTTCAGCCGTCGTCGGCCCGGCTTGCTTGAATCCTGATGGTGCAATGAGCAAGGGACTCACATCTGAGTATACCCTTCCACGCTTATGGTGGACAAAATGATTCAGAAAAGGGGGTGGTGATGAACAGAGTGTCTGAATTAAGCAGACCACTCTTACCCAGTCCAAAGATCAGGGCTTGATCCATCACCGTTTTTTAGCTCACTGCACCATCCCAGCTCAGAACCTGGCTACATGCAAATTAGTCTGTTACTGTCCCAGTGCATGATGGGAACAGGGCAAACCAAACTACCAAGCCAATTCTTATACTGGGAAGGAAACAAGCTTCCGGGGACCGGTTTCTGGCATTTCAGTCGTCGTCGGCCCGGCTTACTTGAATCCTGATGGTGCAATGAGCAAGGGACTCACATCTGAGTATACCCTTCCACGCTTATGGTGGACAAAATGATTCAGGAAAGGGGGTGGTGATGAACAGAGTGTCTGAATTAAGCAGACCACTCTTACCCAGTCCAAAGATCAGGGCTTGATCCATCACCGTTTTTTAGCTCACTGCACCATCCCAGCTCAGAACCTGGCTACATGCAAATTAGTCTGTTACTGTCCCAGTGCATGATGGGAACAGGGCAAACCAAACTACCAAGCCAATTCTTATACTGGGAAGGAAACAAGCTTCCGGGGACCGGTGTCTGGCATTTCAGCCGTCGTCGGCCCGGCTTGCTTGAATCCTGATGGTGCAATGAGCAAGGGACTCACATCTGAGTATACCCTTCCACGCTTAGGGTGGACAAAATGATTCAGAAAAGGGGGTGGTGATGAACAGAGTGTCTGAATTAAGCAGACCACTCTTACCCAGTCCAAAGATCAGGGCTTGACCCATCACCATTTTTTAGCTCACTGCACCATCCCAGCTCAGAACCTGGCTACATGCAAGTTAGTCTGTTACTGTCCCAGTGCATGATGGGAACAGGGCAAACCAAACTACCAAGCCAATTCTTATACTTGGAAGGAAACAAGCTTCCGGGGACCGGTTTCTGGCATTTCAGCCGTCTTCGGCCCGGCTTGCTTGAATCCTGATGGTGCAATGAGCAAGGGACTCACATCTGAGTATACCCTTCCACGCTTATGGTGGACAAAATTATTCAGAAAAAGGGGTGGTGATGAACAGAGTGTCTGAATTAAGCAGACCACTCTTACCCATTCCAAAGATCAGGGCTTGATCCATCACTGTTTTTTAGCTCCCTGCACCATCCCAGCTCAGAACCTGGCTACATGCAAATTAGTCTGTTACTGTCCCAGTGCATGATGGGAACAGGGCAAACCAAACTACCAAGCCAATTCTTATAGTGGGAAGGAAACAAGCTTCCGGGGACCGGTTTCTGGCATTTCAGCCGTCGTCGGCCCGGCTTGCTTGAATCCTGATGGTGCAATGAGCAAGGGACTCACATCTGAGTATACCCTTCCACGCTTATGGTGGACAAAATGATTCAGAAAAGGGGGTGGTGATGAACAGAGTGTCTGAATTAAGCAGACCACTCTTACCCAGTCCAAAGATCAGGGCTTGATCCATCACCGTTTTTTAGCTCACTGCACCATCCCAGCTCAGAACCTGGCTACATGAAAATTAGTCTGTTACTGTCCCAGTGCATGATGGCAACAGGGCAAACCAAACTACCAAGCCAATTCTTATACTGGGAAGGAAACAAGCTTCCGTGGACCCGTTTCTGGCATTTCAGCCGTCGGCGGCCCGGCTTGCTTGAATCCTGATGGTGCAATGAGCAAGGGACTCACATCTGAGTATACCCTTCCACGCTTATGGTGGACAAAATGATTCAGAAAAGGGGGTGGTGATGAACAGAGTGTCTGAATTAAGCAGACCACTCTTACCCAGTCCAAAGATCAGGGCTTGATCCATCACCGTTTTTTAGCTCACTGCACCATCCCAGCTCAGAACCTGGCTACATGCAAATTAGTCTGTTACTGTCCCAGTGCATGATGGGAACAGGGCAAACCAAACTACCAAGCCAATTCTTATAGTGGGAAGGAAACAAGCTTCCGGGGACCGGTTTCTGGCATTTCAGCCGTCGTCGGCCCGGCTTGCTTGAATCCTGATGGTGCAATGAGCAAGGGACTCACATCTGAGTATACCCTTCCACGCTTATGATGGACAAAATGATTCAGAAAAGGGGGTGGTGATGAACAGAGTGTCTGAATTAAGCAGACCACTCTTACCCAGTCCAAAGATCAGGGCTTGATCCATCACTGTTTTTTAGCTCACTGCACCATCCCAGCTCAGAACCTGGCTACATGCAAATTAGTCTGTTACTGTCCCAGTGCATGATGGGAACAGGGCAAACCAAACTACCAAGCCAATTCTTATAGTGGGAAGGAAACAAGCTTCCGGGGACCGGTTTCTGGCATTTCAGCCGTCGTCGGCCCGGCTTGCTTGAATCCTGATGGTGCAATGAGCAAGGGACTCACATCTGAGTATACCCTTCCACGCTTATGGTGGACAAAATGATTCAGAAAAGGGGGTGGTGATGAACAGAGTGTTTGAATTAAGCAGACCACTCTTACCCAGTCCAAAGATCAGGGCTTGATCCATCACCGTTTTTTAGCTCACTGCACCATCCCAGCTCAGAACCTGGCTACATGCAAATTAGTCTGTTACTGTCCCAGTGCATGATGGGAACAGGGCAAACCAAACTACCAAGCCAATTCTTATACTGGGAATGAAACAAGCTCCTGGGGACCGGTTTCTGGCATTTCAGCTGTCGTCGGCCTGGCTTGCTTGAATCCTGATGGTGCAATGAGCAAGGGACTCACATCTGAGTATACCCTTCCACGCTTATGGTGGACAAAATGATTCAGAAAAGGGGGTGGTGATGAACAGAGTGTCTGAATTAAGCAGACCACTCTTACCCAGTCCAAAGATCAGGGCTTGATCCATCACCGTTTTTTAGCTCACTGCACCATCCTAGCTCAGAACCTGGCTACATGCAAATTAGTCTGTTACTGTCCCAGTGCATGATGGGAACAGGGCAAACCAAACTACCAAGCCAATTCTTATACTGGGAAGGAAACAAGCTTCCAGGGACCGGTTTCTGGCATTTCAGCCGTCGTCGGCCCGGCTTGCTTGAATCCTGATGGTGCAATGAGCAAGAGACTCACATCTGAGTATACCCTTCCACGCTTATGGTGGACAAAATGATTCAGAAAAGGGAGTGGTGATGAACAGAGTGTCTGAATTAAGCAGACCACTCTTACCCAGTCCAAAGATCAGGGCTTGATCCATCACCGTTTTTTAGCTCACTGCACCATCCCAGCTCAGAACCTGGCTACATGCAAATTAGTCTGTTACTGTCCCAGTGCATGATGGGAACAGGGCAAACCAAAGTACCAAGCCAATTCTTATACTGGGAAGGAAACAAGCTTCCGGGGACCGGTTTCTGGCATTTCAGCCGTCGTCGGCCCGGCTTGCTTGAATCCTGATGGTGCAATGAGCAAGGGACTCACATCTGAGTATACCCTTCCACGCTTATGGTGGACAAAATGATTCAGAAAAGGGGGTGGTGATGAACAGAGTGTCTGAATTAAGCAGACCACTCTTACCCAGTCCAAAGATCAGGGCTTGATCCATCACCGTTTTTTAGCTCACTGCACCATCCCAGCTCAGAACCTGGCTACATGCAAATTAGTCTGTTACTGTCCCAGTGCATGATGGGAACAGGGCAAACCAAACTACCAAGCCAATTCTTATACTGGGAAGGAAACAAGCTTCCAGGGACCGGTTTCTGGCATTTCAGCCGTCGTCGGCCCGGCTTGCTTGAATCCTGATGGTGCAATGAGCAAGAGACTCACATCTGAGTATACCCTTCCACGCTTATGGTGGACAAAATGATTCAGAAAAGGGAGTGGTGATGAACAGAGTGTCTGAATTAAGCAGACCACTCTTACCCAGTCCAAAGATCAGGGCTTGATCCATCACCGTTTTTTAGCTCACTGCACCATCCCAGCTCAGAACCTGGCTACATGCAAATTAGTCTGTTACTGTCCCAGTGCATGATGGGAACAGGGCAAACCAAACTACCAAGCCAATTCTTATAGTGGGAAGGAAACAAGCTTCCGGGGACCGGTTTCTGGCATTTCAGCCGTCGTCGGCCCGGCTTGCTTGAATCCTGATGGTGCAATGAGCAAGGGACTCACATCTGAGTATACCCTTCCACGCTTATGGTGGACAAAATGATTCAGAAAAGGGGGTGGTGATGAACAGAGTGTCTGAATTAAGCAGACCACTCTTACCCAGTCCAAAGATCAGGGCTTGATCCATCACCGTTTTTTAGCTCACTGCACCATCCCAGCTCAGAACCTGGCTACATGCAAATTAGTCTGTTACTGTCCCAGTGCATGATGGGAACAGGGCAAACCAAACTACCAAGCCAATTCTTATACTGGGAAGGAAACAAGCTTCTGGGGACCGGTTTCTGGCATTTCAGCCGTCGTCGGCCCGGCTTGCTTGAATCCTGATGGTGCAATGACCAAGGGACTCACATCTGAGTATACCCTTCCACGCTTATGGTCGACAAAATGATTCAGGAAAGGGGGTGGTGATGAACAGAGTGTCTGAATTAAACAGACCACTCTTACCCAGTCCAAAGATCAGGGCTTGATCCATCACCGTTTTTTAGCTCACTGCACCATCCCAGCTCAGAACCTGGCTACATCCAAATTAGTCTGTTACTGTCCCAGTGCATGATGGGAACAGGGCAAACCAAACTACCAAGCCAATTCTTATACTGGGAAGGAAACAAGCTTCCGGGGACCGGTTTCTGGCATTTCAGCCGTCGTCGGCCCGGCTTGCTTGAATCCTGATGGTGCAATGAGCAAGGGACTCACTTCTGAGTATACCCTTCCACGCTTACGGTGGACAAAATGATTCAGGAAAGGGGGTGGTGATGAACAGAGTGTCTGAATTAAGCAGACCACTCTTACCCAGTCCAAAGATCAGGGCTTGATCCATCACCGTTTTTTAGCTCACTGCACCATCCCAGCTCAGAACCTGGCTACATGCAAATTAGTCTGTTACTGTCCCAGTGCATGATGGGAACAGGGCAAACCAAACTACCAAGCCAATTCTTATACTGGGAAGAAAACAAGCTTCCGGGGACCGGTTTCTGGCATTTCAGCCGTCGTCGGCCCGGCTTGCTTGAATCCTGATTGTGCAATGAGCAAGGGACTCACATCTGAGTATACCCTTCCACGCTTATGGTGGACAAAATGATTCAGAAAAGGGGGTGGTGATGAACAGAGTGTCTGAATTAAGCAGACCACTTTTACCCAGTCCAAAGATCAGGGCTTGATCCATCACCGTTTTTTAGCTCACTGCACCATCCCAGCTCAGAACCTGGCTACATGCAAATTAGTCTGTTACTGTCCCAGTGCATGATGGGAACAGGGCAAACCAAACTACCAAGCCAATTCTTATAGTGGGAAGGAAACAAGCTTCCGGGGACCGGTTTCTGGCATTTCAGCCATCGTCGGCCCGGCCTGCTTGAATCCTGATGGTGCAATGAGCAAGGGACTCACATCTGAGTATACCCTTCCACGCTTATGGTGGACAAAATGATTCAGAAAAGGGGGTGGTGATGAACAGAGTATTTGAATTAAGCAGACCACTCTTACCCAGTCCAAAGATCAGGGCTTGATCCATCACCGTTTTTTAGCTCACTGCACCATCCCAGCTCAGAACCTGGCTACATGCAAATTAGTCTGTTACTGTCCCAGTGCATGATGGGAACAGGGCAAACCAAACTACCAAGCCAATTCTTATACTGGGAAGGAAACAAGCTTCCGGGGACCGGTTTCTGGCATTTCAGTCGTCGTCGGCCCGGCTTACTTGAATCCTGATGGTGCAATGAGCAAGGGACTCACATCTGAGTATACCCTTCCACGCTTATGGTGGACAAAATGATTCAGGAAAGGGGGTGGTGATGAACAGAGTGTCTGAATTAAGCAGACCACTCTTACCCAGTCCAAAGATCAGGGCTTGATCCATCACCGTTTTTTAGCTCACTGCACCATCCCAGCTCAGAACCTGGCTACATGCAAATTAGTCTGTTACTGTCCCAGTGCATGATGGGAACAGGGCAAACCAAACTACCAGGCCAATTCTTATACTGGGAAGGAAACAAGCTTCCGGGGACCGGTTTCTGGCATTTCAGCCGTCGTCGGCCCGGCTTGCTTGAATCCTGATGGTGCAATGAGCAAGGGACTCACATCTGAGTATACCCTTCCACGCTTAGGGTGGACAAAATGATTCAGAAAAGGGGGTGGTGATGAACAGAGTGTCTGAATTAAGCAGACCACTCTTACCCAGTCCAAAGATCAGGGCTTGACCCATCACCATTTTTTAGCTCACTGCACCATCCCAGCTCAGAACCTGGCTACATGCAAGTTAGTCTGTTACTGTCCCAGTGCATGATGGGAACAGGGCAAACCAAACTACCAAGCCAATTCTTATACTTGGAAGGAAACAAGCTTCCGGGGACCGGTTTCTGGCATTTCAGCCGTCGTCGGCCCGGCTTGCTTGAATCCTGATGGTGCAATGAGCAAGGGACTCACATCTGAGTATACCCTTCCACGCTTATGGTGGACAAAAGTATTCAGAAAAAGGGGTGGTGATGAACAGAGTGTCTGAATTAAGCAGACCACTCTTACCCATTCCAAAGATCAGGGCTTGATCCATCACTGTTTTTTAGCTCCCTGCACCATCCCAGCTCAGAACCTGGCTACATGCAAATTAGTCTGTTACTGTCCCAGTGCATGATGGGAACAGGGCAAACCAAACTACCAAGCCAATTCTTATAGTGGGAAGGAAACAAGCTTCCGGGGACCGGTTTCTGGCATTTCAGCCGTCGTCGGCCCGGCTTGCTTGAATCCTGATGGTGCAATGAGCAAGGGACTCACATCTGAGTATACCCTTCCACGCTTATGGTGGACAAAATGATTCAGAAAAGGGGGTGGTGATGAACAGAGTGTCTGAATTAAGCAGACCACTCTTACCCAGTCCAAAGATCAGGGCTTGATCCATCACCGTTTTTTAGCTCACTGCACCATCCCAGCTCAGAACCTGGCTACATGAAAATTAGTCTGTTACTGTCCCAGTGCATGATGGCAACAGGGCAAACCAAACTACCAAGCCAATTCTTATACTGGGAAGGAAACAAGCTTCCGTGGACCTGTTTCTGGCATTTCAGCCGTCGGCGGCCCGGCTTGCTTGAATCCTGATGGTGCAATGAGCAAGGGACTCACATCTGAGTATACCCTTCCACGCTTATGGTGGACAAAATGATTCAGAAAAGGGGGTGGTGATGAACAGAGTGTCTGAATTAAGCAGACCACTCTTACCCAGTCCAAAGATCAGGGCTTGATCCATCACCGTTTTTTAGCTCACTGCACCATCCCAGCTCAGAACCTGGCTACATGCAAATTAGTCTGTTACTGTCCCAGTGCATGATGGGAACAGGGCAAACCAAACTACCAAGCCAATTCTTATAGTGGGAAGGAAACAAGCTTCCGGGGACCGGTTTCTGGCATTTCAGCCGTCGTCGGCCCGGCTTGCTTGAATCCTGATGGTGCAATGAGCAAGGGACTCACATCTGAGTATACCCTTCCACGCTTATGATGGACAAAATGATTCAGAAAAGGGGGTGGTGATGAACAGAGTGTCTGAATTAAGCAGACCACTCTTACCCAGTCCAAAGATCAGGGCTTGATCCATCACTGTTTTTTAGCTCACTGCACCATCCCAGCTCAGAACCTGGCTACATGCAAATTAGTCTGTTACTGTCCCAGTGCATGATGGGAACAGGGCAAACCAAACTACCAAGCCAATTCTTATAGTGGGAAGGAAACAAGCTTCCGGGGACCGGTTTCTGGCATTTCAGCCGTCGTCGGCCCGGCTTGCTTGAATCCTGATGGTGCAATGAGCAAGGGACTCACATCTGAGTATAC
Organism: Lissotriton vulgaris; assembly: GCF_964263255.1. Taxonomy (NCBI): domain Eukaryota; kingdom Metazoa; phylum Chordata; class Amphibia; order Caudata; family Salamandridae; genus Lissotriton; species Lissotriton vulgaris. The sequence goes on from NW_028253364.1 coordinate 33,455, forward strand.
CCTTCCACGCTTATGGTGGACAAAATGATTCAGAAAAGGGGGTGGTGATGAACAGAGTGTTTGAATTAAGCAGACCACTCTTACCCAGTCCAAAGATCAGGGCTTGATCCATCACCGTTTTTTAGCTCACTGCACCATCCCAGCTCAGAACCTGGCTACATGCAAATTAGTCTGTTACTGTCCCAGTGCATGATGGGAACAGGGCAAACCAAACTACCAAGCCAATTCTTATACTGGGAATGAAACAAGCTCCTGGGGACCGGTTTCTGGCATTTCAGCTGTCGTCGGCCTGGCTTGCTTGAATCCTGATGGTGCAATGAGCAAGGGACTCACATCTGAGTATACCCTTCCACGCTTATGGTGGACAAAATGATTCAGAAAAGGGGGTGGTGATGAACAGAGTGTCTGAATTAAGCAGACCACTCTTACCCAGTCCAAAGATCAGGGCTTGATCCATCACCGTTTTTTAGCTCACTGCACCATCCTAGCTCAGAACCTGGCTACATGCAAATTAGTCTGTTACTGTCCCAGTGCATGATGGGAACAGGGCAAACCAAACTACCAAGCCAATTCTTATACTGGGAAGGAAACAAGCTTCCAGGGACCGGTTTCTGGCATTTCAGCCGTCGTCGGCCCGGCTTGCTTGAATCCTGATGGTGCAATGAGCAAGAGACTCACATCTGAGTATACCCTTCCACGCTTATGGTGGACAAAATGATTCAGAAAAGGGAGTGGTGATGAACAGAGTGTCTGAATTAAGCAGACCACTCTTACCCAGTCCAAAGATCAGGGCTTGATCCATCACCGTTTTTTAGCTCACTGCACCATCCCAGCTCAGAACCTGGCTACATGCAAATTAGTCTGTTACTGTCCCAGTGCATGATGGGAACAGGGCAAACCAAAGTACCAAGCCAATTCTTATACTGGGAAGGAAACAAGCTTCCGGGGACCGGTTTCTGGCATTTCAGCCGTCGTCGGCCCGGCTTGCTTGAATCCTGATGGTGCAATGAGCAAGGGACTCACATCTGAGTATACCCTTCCACGCTTATGGTGGACAAAATGATTCAGAAAAGGGGGTGGTGATGAACAGAGTGTCTGAATTAAGCAGACCACTCTTACCCAGTCCAAAGATCAGGGCTTGATCCATCACCGTTTTTTAGCTCACTGCACCATCCCAGCTCAGAACCTGGCTACATGCAAATTAGTCTGTTACTGTCCCAGTGCATGATGGGAACAGGGCAAACCAAACTACCAAGCCAATTCTTATACTGGGAAGGAAACAAGCTTCCAGGGACCGGTTTCTGGCATTTCAGCCGTCGTCGGCCCGGCTTGCTTGAATCCTGATGGTGCAATGAGCAAGAGACTCACATCTGAGTATACCCTTCCACGCTTATGGTGGACAAAATGATTCAGAAAAGGGAGTGGTGATGAACAGAGTGTCTGAATTAAGCAGACCACTCTTACCCAGTCCAAAGATCAGGGCTTGATCCATCACCGTTTTTTAGCTCACTGCACCATCCCAGCTCAGAACCTGGCTACATGCAAATTAGTCTGTTACTGTCCCAGTGCATGATGGGAACAGGGCAAACCAAACTACCAAGCCAATTCTTATAGTGGGAAGGAAACAAGCTTCCGGGGACCGGTTTCTGGCATTTCAGCCGTCGTCGGCCCGGCTTGCTTGAATCCTGATGGTGCAATGAGCAAGGGACTCACATCTGAGTATACCCTTCCACGCTTATGGTGGACAAAATGATTCAGAAAAGGGGGTGGTGATGAACAGAGTGTCTGAATTAAGCAGACCACTCTTACCCAGTCCAAAGATCAGGGCTTGATCCATCACCGTTTTTTAGCTCACTGCACCATCCCAGCTCAGAACCTGGCTACATGCAAATTAGTCTGTTACTGTCCCAGTGCATGATGGGAACAGGGCAAACCAAACTACCAAGCCAATTCTTATACTGGGAAGGAAACAAGCTTCTGGGGACCGGTTTCTGGCATTTCAGCCGTCGTCGGCCCGGCTTGCTTGAATCCTGATGGTGCAATGACCAAGGGACTCACATCTGAGTATACCCTTCCACGCTTATGGTCGACAAAATGATTCAGGAAAGGGGGTGGTGATGAACAGAGTGTCTGAATTAAACAGACCACTCTTACCCAGTCCAAAGATCAGGGCTTGATCCATCACCGTTTTTTAGCTCACTGCACCATCCCAGCTCAGAACCTGGCTACATCCAAATTAGTCTGTTACTGTCCCAGTGCATGATGGGAACAGGGCAAACCAAACTACCAAGCCAATTCTTATACTGGGAAGGAAACAAGCTTCCGGGGACCGGTTTCTGGCATTTCAGCCGTCGTCGGCCCGGCTTGCTTGAATCCTGATGGTGCAATGAGCAAGGGACTCACTTCTGAGTATACCCTTCCACGCTTACGGTGGACAAAATGATTCAGGAAAGGGGGTGGTGATGAACAGAGTGTCTGAATTAAGCAGACCACTCTTACCCAGTCCAAAGATCAGGGCTTGATCCATCACCGTTTTTTAGCTCACTGCACCATCCCAGCTCAGAACCTGGCTACATGCAAATTAGTCTGTTACTGTCCCAGTGCATGATGGGAACAGGGCAAACCAAACTACCAAGCCAATTCTTATACTGGGAAGAAAACAAGCTTCCGGGGACCGGTTTCTGGCATTTCAGCCGTCGTCGGCCCGGCTTGCTTGAATCCTGATTGTGCAATGAGCAAGGGACTCACATCTGAGTATACCCTTCCACGCTTATGGTGGACAAAATGATTCAGAAAAGGGGGTGGTGATGAACAGAGTGTCTGAATTAAGCAGACCACTTTTACCCAGTCCAAAGATCAGGGCTTGATCCATCACCGTTTTTTAGCTCACTGCACCATCCCAGCTCAGAACCTGGCTACATGCAAATTAGTCTGTTACTGTCCCAGTGCATGATGGGAACAGGGCAAACCAAACTACCAAGCCAATTCTTATAGTGGGAAGGAAACAAGCTTCCGGGGACCGGTTTCTGGCATTTCAGCCATCGTCGGCCCGGCTTGCTTGAATCCTGATGGTGCAATGAGCAAGGGACTCACATCTGAGTATACCCTTCCACGCTTATGGTGGACAAAATGATTCAGAAAAGGGGGTGGTGATGAACAGAGTATTTGAATTAAGCAGACCACTCTTACCCAGTCCAAAGATCAGGGCTTGATCCATCACCGTTTTTTAGCTCACTGCACCATCCCAGCTCAGAACCTGGCTACATGCAAATTAGTCTGTTACTGTCCCAGTGCATGATGGGAACAGGGCAAACCAAACTACCAAGCCAATTCTTATACTGGGAAGGAAACAAGCTTCCGGGGACCGGTTTCTGGCATTTCAGTCGTCGTCGGCCCGGCTTACTTGAATCCTGATGGTGCAATGAGCAAGGGACTCACATCTGAGTATACCCTTCCACGCTTATGGTGGACAAAATGATTCAGGAAAGGGGGTGGTGATGAACAGAGTGTCTGAATTAAGCAGACCACTCTTACCCAGTCCAAAGATCAGGGCTTGATCCATCACCGTTTTTTAGCTCACTGCACCATCCCAGCTCAGAACCTGGCTACATGCAAATTAGTCTGTTACTGTCCCAGTGCATGATGGGAACAGGGCAAACCAAACTACCAGGCCAATTCTTATACTGGGAAGGAAACAAGCTTCCGGGGACCGGTTTCTGGCATTTCAGCCGTCGTCGGCCCGGCTTGCTTGAATCCTGATGGTGCAATGAGCAAGGGACTCACATCTGAGTATACCCTTCCACGCTTAGGGTGGACAAAATGATTCAGAAAAGGGGGTGGTGATGAACAGAGTGTCTGAATTAAGCAGACCACTCTTACCCAGTCCAAAGATCAGGGCTTGACCCATCACCATTTTTTAGCTCACTGCACCATCCCAGCTCAGAACCTGGCTACATGCAAGTTAGTCTGTTACTGTCCCAGTGCATGATGGGAACAGGGCAAACCAAACTACCAAGCCAATTCTTATACTTGGAAGGAAACAAGCTTCCGGGGACCGGTTTCTGGCATTTCAGCCGTCGTCGGCCCGGCTTGCTTGAATCCTGATGGTGCAATGAGCAAGGGACTCACATCTGAGTATACCCTTCCACGCTTATGGTGGACAAAAGTATTCAGAAAAAGGGGTGGTGATGAACAGAGTGTCTGAATTAAGCAGACCACTCTTACCCATTCCAAAGATCAGGGCTTGATCCATCACTGTTTTTTAGCTCCCTGCACCATCCCAGCTCAGAACCTGGCTACATGCAAATTAGTCTGTTACTGTCCCAGTGCATGATGGGAACAGGGCAAACCAAACTACCAAGCCAATTCTTATAGTGGGAAGGAAACAAGCTTCCGGGGACCGGTTTCTGGCATTTCAGCCGTCGTCGGCCCGGCTTGCTTGAATCCTGATGGTGCAATGAGCAAGGGACTCACATCTGAGTATACCCTTCCACGCTTATGGTGGACAAAATGATTCAGAAAAGGTGGTGGTGATGAACAGAGTGTCTGAATTAAGCAGACCACTCTTACCCAGTCCAAAGATCAGGGCTTGATCCATCACCGTTTTTTAGCTCACTGCACCATCCCAGCTCAGAACCTGGCTACATGAAAATTAGTCTGTTACTGTCCCAGTGCATGATGGCAACAGGGCAAACCAAACTACCAAGCCAATTCTTATACTGGGAAGGAAACAAGCTTCCGTGGACCCGTTTCTGGCATTTCAGCCGTCGGCGGCCCGGCTTGCTTGAATCCTGATGGTGCAATGAGCAAGGGACTCACATCTGAGTATACCCTTCCACGCTTATGGTGGACAAAATGATTCAGAAAAGGGGGTGGTGATGAACAGAGTGTCTGAATTAAGCAGACCACTCTTACCCAGTCCAAAGATCAGGGCTTGATCCATCACCGTTTTTTAGCTCACTGCACCATCCCAGCTCAGAACCTGGCTACATGCAAATTAGTCTGTTACTGTCCCAGTGCATGATGGGAACAGGGCAAACCAAACTACCAAGCCAATTCTTATAGTGGGAAGGAAACAAGCTTCCGGGGACCGGTTTCTGGCATTTCAGCCGTCGTCGGCCCGGCTTGCTTGAATCCTGATGGTGCAATGAGCAAGGGACTCACATCTGAGTATACCCTTCCACGCTTATGATGGACAAAATGATTCAGAAAAGGGGGTGGTGATGAACAGAGTGTCTGAATTAAGCAGACCACTCTTACCCAGTCCAAAGATCAGGGCTTGATCCATCACTGTTTTTTAGCTCACTGCACCATCCCAGCTCAGAACCTGGCTACATGCAAATTAGTCTGTTACTGTCCCAGTGCATGATGGGAACAGGGCAAACCAAACTACCAAGCCAATTCTTATAGTGGGAAGGAAACAAGCTTCCGGGGACCGGTTTCTGGCATTTCAGCCGTCGTCGGCCCGGCTTGCTTGAATCCTGATGGTGCAATGAGCAAGGGACTCACTTCTGAGTATACCCTTCCACGCTTACGGTGGACAAAATGATTCAGGAAAGGGGGTGGTGATGAACAGAGTGTCTGAATTAAGCAGACCACTCTTACCCAGTCCAAAGATCAAGGCTTGATCCATCACCGTTTTTTAGCTCACTGCACCATCCCAGCTCAGAACCTGGCTACATGCAAATTAGTCTGTTACTGTCCCAGTGCATGATGGGAACAGGGCAAACCAAACTACCAAGCCAATTCTTATACTGGGAATGAAACAAGCTCCTGGGGACCGGTTTCTGGCATTTCAGCTGTCGTCGGCCTGGCTTGCTTGAATCCTGATGGTGCAATGAGCAAGGGACTCACATCTGAGTATACCCTTCCACGCTTATGGTGGACAAAATGATTCAGAAAAGGGGGTGGTGATGAACAGAGTGTCTGAATTAAGCAGACCACTCTTACCCAGTCCAAAGATCAGGGCTTGATCCATCACCGTTTTTTAGCTCACTGCACCATCCCAGCTCAGAACCTGGCTACATGCAAATTAGTCTGTTACTGTCCCAGTGCATGATGGGAACAGGGCAAACCAAACTACCAAGCCAATTCTTATACTGGGAAGGAAACAAGCTTCCAGGGACCGGTTTCTGGCATTTCAGCCGTCGTCGGCCCGGCTTGCTTGAATCCTGATGGTGCAATGAGCAAGAGACTCACATCTGAGTATACCCTTCCACGCTTATGGTGGACAAAATGATTCAGAAAAGGGAGTGGTGATGAACAGAGTGTCTGAATTAAGCAGACCACTCTTACCCAGTCCAAAGATCAGGGCTTGATCCATCACCGTTTTTTAGCTCACTGCACCATCCCAGCTCAGAACCTGGCTACATGCAAATTAGTCTGTTACTGTCCCAGTGCATGATGGGAACAGGGCAAACCAAAGTACCAAGCCAATTCTTATACTGGGAAGGAAACAAGCTTCCGGGGACCGGTTTCTGGCATTTCAGCCGTCGTCGGCCCGGCTTGCTTGAATCCTGATGGTGCAATGAGCAAGGGACTCACATCTGAGTATACCCTTCCACGCTTATGGTGGACAAAATGATTCAGAAAAGGGGGTGGTGATGAACAGAGTGTCTGAATTAAGCAGACCACTCTTACCCAGTCCAAAGATCAGGGCTTGATCCATCACCGTTTTTTAGCTCACTGATCCATCCCAGCTCAGAACCTGGCTACATCCAAATTAGTCTGTTACTGTCCCAGTGCATGATGGCAACAGGGCAAACCAAACTACCAAGCCAATTCTTATACTGGGAAGGAAACAAGCTTCCGGGGACCGGTTTCTGGCATTTCAGCCGTCGTCGGCCCGGCTTGCTTGAATCCTGATGGTGCAATGAGCAAGGGACTCACTTCTGAGTATACCCTTCCACGCTTACGGTGGACAAAATGATTCAGGAAAGGGGGTGGTGATGAACAGAGTGTCTGAATTAAGCAGACCACTCTTACCCAGTCCAAAGATCAAGGCTTGATCCATCACCGTTTTTTAGCTCACTGCACCATCCCAGCTCAGAACCTGGCTACATGCAAATTAGTCTGTTACTGTCCCAGTGCATGATGGGAACAGGGCAAACCAAACTACCAAGCCAATTCTTATACTGGGAAGAAAACAAGCTTCCGGGGACCGGTTTCTGGCATTTCAGCCGTCGTCGGCCCGGCTTGCTTGAATCCTGATTGTGCAATGAGCAAGGGACTCACATCTGAGTATACCCTTCCACGCTTATGGTGGACAAAATGATTCAGAAAAGGGGGTGGTGATGAACAGAGTGTCTGAATTAAGCAGACCACTTTTACCCAGTCCAAAGATCAGGGCTTGATCCATCACCGTTTTTTAGCTCACTGCACCATCCCAGCTCAGAACCTGGCTACATGCAAATTAGTCTGTTACTGTCCCAGTGCATGATGGGAACAGGGCAAACCAAACTACCAAGCCAATTCTTATAGTGGGAAGGAAACAAGCTTCCGGGGACCGGTTTCTGGCATTTCAGCCATCGTCGGCCCGGCTTGCTTGAATCCTGATCGTGCAATGAGCAAGGGACTCACATCTGAGTATACCCTTCCACGCTTATGGTGGACAAAATGATTCAGAAAAGGGGGTGGTGATGAACAGAGTATTTGAATTAAGCAGACCACTCTTACCCAGTCCAAAGATCAGGGCTTGATCCATCACCGTTTTTTAGCTCACTGCACCATCCCAGCTCAGAACCTGGCTACATGCAAATTAGTCTGTTACTGTCCCAGTGCATGATGGGAAGAGGGCAAACCAAACTACCAAGCCAATTCTTATACTGGGAATGAAACAAGCTCCTGGGGACCGGTTTCTGGCATTTCAGCTGCCGTCGGCCTGGCTTGCTTGAATCCTGATGGTGCAATGAGCAAGGGACTCACATCTGAGTATACCCTTCCACGCTTATGGTGGACAAAATGATTCAGAAAAGGGGGTGGTGATGAACAGAGTGTCTGAATTAAGCAGACCACTCTTACCCAGTCCAAAGATCAGGGCTTGATCCATCACCGTTTTTTAGCTCACTGCACCATCCCAGCTCAGAACCTGGCTACATGCAAATTAGTCTGTTACTGTCCCAGTGCATGATGGGAACAGGGCAAACCAAACTACCAAGCCAATTCTTATACTGGGAAGGAAACAAGCTTCCAGGGACCGGTTTCTGGCATTTCAGCCGTCGTCGGCCCGGCTTGCTTGAATCCTGATGGTGCAATGAGCAAGAGACTCACATCTGAGTATACCCTTCCACGCTTATGGTGGACAAAATGATTCAGAAAAGGGAGTGGTGATGAACAGAGTGTCTGAATTAAGCAGACCACTCTTACCCAGTCCAAAGATCAGGGCTTGATCCATCACCGTTTTTTAGCTCACTGCACCATCCCAGCTCAGAACCTGGCTACATGCAAATTAGTCTGTTACTGTCCCAGTGCATGATGGGAACAGGGCAAACCAAACTACCATGCCAATTCTTATAGTGGGAAGGAAACAAGCTTCCGGGGACCGGTTTCTGGCATTTCAGCCGTCGTCGGCCCGGCTTGCTTGAATCCTGATGGTGCAATGAGCAAGGGACTCACATCTGAGTATACCCTTCCACGCTTATGGTGGACAAAATGATTCAGAAAAGGGGTGGTGATGAACAGAGTGTTTGAATTAAGCAGACCACTCTTACCCAGTCCAAAGATCAGGGCTTGATCCATCACTGTTTTTTAGCTCACTGCACCATCGCAGCTCAGAACCTGGCTACATGCAAATTAGTCTGTTACTGTCCCAGTGCATGATGGGAACAGGGCAAACCAAACTACCAAGCCAATTCTTATACTGGAAAGTAAACAAGCTTCCGGGGACCGGTTTCAGGCATTTCAGCCGTCGACGGCCCGGCTTGCTTGAATCCTGATGGTGCAATGAGCAAGGGACTCACATCTGAGTATAGCCTTCCACGCTTATGGTGGACAAAATGATTCAGAAAAGGGGGTGGTGATGAACAGAGTGTCTGAATTAAGCAGACCACTCTTACCCAGTCCAAAGATCAGGGCTTGATCCATAACCATTTTTTAGCTCACTGCACCATCCCAGCTCAGAACCTGGCTACATGCAAATTAGTCTGTTACTGTCCCAGTGCATGATGGGAACAGGGAAAACCAAACTACCAAGCCAATTCTTATACTGGGAAGGAAACAAGCTTCCGGGGACCGGTTTCTGGCATTTCAGCCGTCGTCGGCCCGGCTTGCTTGAATCCTGATGGTGCAATGAGCAAGGGACTCACATCTGAGTATACCCTTCCACGCTTATGGTGGACAAAATGATTCAGAAAAGGGGGTGGTGATGAACAGAGTGTCTGAATTAAGCAGACCACTCTTACCCAGTCCAAAGATCAGGGCTTGATCCATCACCGTTTTTTAGCTCACTGCACCATCCCAGCTCCGAACCTGGCTACATGCAAATTAGTCTGTTACTGTCCCAGTGCATGATGGGAACAGGGCAAACCAAACTACCAAGCCAATTCTTATACTGGGAAGGAAACAAGCTTCCGGGGACTGGTTTCTGGCATTTCAGCGGTCGTCGGCCCGGCTTGCTTGAATCCTGATGGTGCAATGAGCAAGGGACTCACATCTGAGTATACCCTTCCACGCTTATGGTGGACAAAATGATTCAGAAAAGGGGGTGGTGATGAACAGAGTGTCTGAATTAAGCAGACCACTCTTACCCAGTCCAAAGATCAGGGCTTGATCCATCACCGTTTTTTAGCTCACTGCACCATCCCAGCTCAGAACCAGGCTACATGCAAATTAGTCTGTTACTGTCCCAGTGCATGATGGGAACAGGGCAAACCAAACTACCAAGCCAATTCTTATACTGGGAAGAAAACAAGCTTCCGGGGACCGGTTTCTGGCATTTCAGCCGTTGTCGGCCCGGCTTGCTTGAATCCTGATGGTGCAATGAGCAAGGGACTCACATCTGAGTATACCCATCCACGCTTATGGTCGACAAAATGATTCAGGAAAGGGGGTGGTGATGAACAGAGTGTCTGAATTAAGCAGACCACTCTTACCCAGTCCAAAGATCAGGGCTTGATCCATCACCGTTTTTTAGCTCACTGCACCATCCCAGCTCAGAACCTGGCTACATGCAAATTAGTCTGTTACTGTCCCAGTGCATGATGGGAACAGGGCAAACCAAACTACCAAGCCAATTCTTATACTGGGAAGGAAACAAGCTTCCGGGGACCGGTTTCTGGCATTTCAGCCGTCGTCGGCCCGGCTTGCTTGAATCCTGATGGTGCAATGAGCAAGGGACTCACTTCTGAGTATACCCTTCCACGCTTATGGTGGACAAAATGATTCAGGAAAGGGGGTGGTGATGAACAGAGTGTCTGAATTAAGCAGACCACTCTTACCCAGTCCAAAGATCAGGGCTTGATCCATCACCGTTTTTTAGCTCACTGCACCATCCCAGCTCAGAACCTGGCTACATGCAAATTAGTCTGTTACTGTCCCAGTGCATGATGGGAACAGGGCAAACCAAACTACCAAGCCAATTCTTATACTGGGAAGAAAACAAGCTTCCCGGGACCGGTTTCTGGCATTTCAGCCGTCGTCGGCCCGGCTTGCTTGAATCCTGATTGTGCAATGAGCAAGGGACTCACATCTGAGTATACCCTTCCACGCTTATGGTGGACAAAATGATTCAGAAAAGGGGGTGGTGATGAACAGAGTGTCTGAATTAAGCAGACCACTTTTACCCAGGCCAAAGATCAGGGCTTGATCCATCACCGTTTTTTAGCTCACTGCACCATCCCAGCTCAGAATCTGGCTACATGCAAATTAGTCTGTTACTGTCCCAGTGCATGATGGGAACAGGGCAAACCAAACTACCAAGCCAATTCTTATACTGGGAAGGAAACAAGCTTCCGGGGACCGGTTTCTGGCATTTTAGCCGTCGTTGGCCCGGCTTGCTTGAATCCTGATGGTGCAATGAGCAAGGGACTCACATCTGAGTATACCCTTCCACGCTTATGGTGGACAAAATGATTCAGAAAAGGGGGTGGTGATGAACAGAGTGTCTGAATTAGGCAGACCACTCTTACCCAGTCCAAAGATCAGGGCTTGATCCATCATCGTTTTTTAGCTCACTGCACCATCCCAGCTCAGAACTTGGCTACATGCAAATTAGTCTGTTACTGTCCCAGTGCATGATGGGAACAGGGCAAACCAAACTTCCAAGCCAATTCTTATACTGGGAAGGAAACAAGCTTCCGGGGACCGGTTTCTGGCATTTCAGCCATCGTCGGCCCGGCTTGCTTGAATCCTGATGGTACAATGAGCAAGGGACTCACATCTGAGTATACCCTTCCATGCTTATGGTGGACAAAATGATTCAGAAAAGGGGGTGGTGATGAACAGAGTGTTTGAATTAAGCAGACCACTCTTACCCAGTCCAAAGATCAGGGCTTGATCCATCACCGTTTTTTAGCTCACTGCACCATCCCAGCTCAGAACCTGGCTACATGCAAATTAGTCTGTTACTGTCCCAGTGCATGATGGGAACAGGGCAAACCAAACTACCAAGCCAATTCTTATACTGGGAAGGAAACAAGCTTCCGGGGACCGGTTTCTGGCATTTCAGCCGTCGTCGGCCCGGCTTGCTTGAATCCTGATGGTGCAATGAGCAAGGGACTCACATCTGAGTATACCCTTCCACGCTTATGGTGGACAAAATGATTCAGAAAAGGGGTGGTGATGAACAGAGTGTCTGAATTAAGCAGACCACTCTTACCCAGTCCAAAGATCAGGGCTTGATCCATCACTGTTTTTTAGCTCACTGAACCATCCCAGCTCAGAACCTGGCTACATGAAAATTAGTCTGTTACTGTCCCAGTGCATGATGGGAACAGGGCAAACCAAACTACCAAGCCAATTCTTATACTGGGAAGTAAACAAGCTTCCGGGGACCGGTTTCTGGCATTTCAGCCGTCGTCGGCCCTGCTTGCTTGAATCCTGATGGTGCAATGAGCAAGGGACTCACATCTGAGTATACCCTTCCACGCTTATGGTGGACAAAATGATTCAGAAAAGGGGGTGGTGATGAACAGAGTGTCTGAATTAAGCAGACCACTCTTACCCAGTCCAAAGATCAGGGCTTGATCCATCACCGTTTTTTAGCTCACTGAACCATCCCAGCTCAGAACCTGGCTACATGCAAATTAGTCTGTTACTGTCCCAGTGCATGATGGGAACAGGGCAAACCAAACTACCAAGCCAATTCTTATACTGGGAAGGAAACAAGCTTCCGGGGACCGGTTTCTGGCATTTCAGCCGTCGTCGGCCCGGCTTGCTTGAATCCTGATGGTGCAATGAGCAAGGGACTCACATCCGAGTATACCCTTCCACGCTTATGGTGGACAAAATGATTCAGAAAAGGGGGTGGTGATGAACAGAGTGTCTGAATTAGGCAGACCACTCTTACCCAGTCCAAAGATCAGGGCTTGATCCATCACCGTTTTTTAGCTCACTGCACCATCCCAGCTCAGAACCTGGCTACATGCAAATTAGTCTGTTACTGTCCCAGTGCATGATGGGAACAGGGCAAACCAAACTACCAAGCCAATTCTTATACTGGGAAGGAAACAAGCTTCCCGGGACCGGTTTCTGGCATTTCAGCCGTCGTCGGCCCGGCTTTCTTGAATCCTGATGGTGCAATGAGCAAGGGACTCACATCTGAGTATACCCTTCCACGCTTATGGTGGACAAAATGATTCAGAAAAGGGGGTGGTGATGAACAGAGTGTCTGAATTAAGCAGAACACTCTTACCCAGTCCAAAGATCAGGGCTTGATCCATCACAGTTTTTTAGCTCACTGCACCATCCCAGCTCAGAGCCTGGCTACATGCAAATTAGTCTGTTACTGTCCCAGTGCATGATGGGAACAGGGCAAACCAAACTACCAAGCCAATTCTAATACTGGGAAGAAAACAAGCTTCCAGGGACCGGTTTCTGGCATTTCAGCCGTTGTCGGCCCGGCTTGCTTGAATCCTGATTGTGCAATGAGCAAGGGACTCACATCTGAGTATACCCTTCCACGCTTATGGTGGACAAAATGATTCAGAAAAGGGGGTGGTGATGAACAGAGTGTCTGAATTAAGCAGACCACTCTTACCCAGTCCAAAGATCAGGGCTTGATCCATCACCGTTTTTTAGCTCACTGCACCATCCCAGCTCAGAACCTGGCTACATGAAAATTAGTCTGTTACTGTCCCAGTGCATGATGGGAACAGGGCAAACCAAACTACCAAGCCAATTCTTATACTGGGAAGGAAACAATTTCCGGGGACCGGTATCTGGCATTTCAGCCGTCGTCGGCCCGGCTTGCTTGAATCCTGATGGTGCAATGAGCAAGGGACTCACATCTGAGTATACCCTTCCACGCTTATGGTGGACAAAATGATTCAGAAAAGGGGGTGGTGATGAACAGAGTGTCTGAATTAAGCAGACCACTCTTACCCAGTCCAAAGATCAGGGCTTGATCCATCACTGTTTTTTAGCTCACTGCACCATCCCAGCTCAGAACCTGGCTACATCCAAATTAGTCTGTTACTGTCCCAGTGCATGATGGGAACAGGGCAAACCAAACTACCAAGCCAATTCTTATAGTGGGAAGGAAACAAGCTTCCGGGGACCGGTTTCTGGCATTTCAGCCGTCGTCGGCCCGGCTTGCTTGAATCCTGATGGTGCAATGAGCAAGGGACTCACATCTGAGTATACCCTTCCACGCTTATGGTGGACAAAATGAATCAGAAAAGGGGGTGGTGATGAACAGAGTGTTTGAATTAAGCAGACCACTCTTACCCAGTCCAAAGATCGGGGCTTGATCCATCACCGTTTTTTAGCTCACTGCACCATCCCAGCTCAGAACCTGGCTACATGCAAATTAGTCTGTTACTGTCCCAGTGCATGATGGGAACAGGGCAAACCAAACTACCAAGCCAATTCTTATACTGGGAAGGAAACAAGCTTCCAGGGACCGGTTTCTGGCATTTCAGCCGTCGTCGGCCCGGCTTGCTTGAATCCTGATGGTGCAATGAGCAAGAGACTCACATCTGAGTATACCCTTCCACGCTTATGGTGGACAAAATGATTCAGAAAAGGGAGTGGTGATGAACAGAGTGTCTGAATTAAGCAGACCACTCTTACCCAGTCCAAAGATCAGGGCTTGATCCATCACCATTTTTTAGCTCACTGCACCATCCCAGCTCAGAACCTGGCTACATGCAAATTAGTCTGTTACTGTCCCAGTGCATGATGGGAACAGGGCAAACCAAAGTACCAAGCCAATTCTTATACTGGGAAGGAAACAAGCTTCCGGGGACCGGTTTCTGGCATTTCAGCCGTCGTCGGCCCGGCTTGCTTGAATCCTGATGGTGCAATGAGCAAGGGACTCACATCTGAGTATACCCTTCCACGCTTATGGTGGACAAAATGATTCAGAAAAGGGGGTGGTGATGAACAGAGTGTCTGAATTAAGCAGACCACTCTTACCCAGTCCAAAGATCAGGGCTTGATCCATCACCGTTTATTAGCTCACTGCACCATCCCAGCTCAGAACCTGGCTACATGCAAATTAGTCTGTTACTGTCCCAGTGCATGATGGGAACAGGGCAAACCAAACTACCAAGCCAATTCTTATACTGGGAAGGAAACAAGCTTCCAGGGACCGGTTTCTGGCATTTCAGCCGTCGTCGGCCCGGCTTGCTTGAATCCTGATGGTGCATTGAGCAAGAGACTCACATCTGAGTATACCCTTCCACGCTTATGGTGGACAAAATGATTCAGAAAAGGGAGTGGTGATGAACAGGGTGTCTGAACTAAGCAGACCACTCTTACCCAGTCCAAAGATCAGGGCTTGATCCATCACCGTTTTTTAGCTCACTGCACCATCCCAGCACAGAACCTGGATACATGCAAATTAGTCTGTTACTGTCCCAGTGCATGATGGGAACAGGGCAAACCAAACTACCAAGCCAATTCTTATAGTGGGAAGGAAACAAGCTTCCGGGGACCGGTTTCTGGCATTTCAGCCGTTGTCGGCCCGGCTTGCTTGAATCCTGATGGTGCAATGAGCAAGGGACTCACATCTGAGTATACCCTTCCACGCTTATGGTGGACAAAATGATTCAGAAAAGGGGGTGGTGATGAACAGAGTGTCTGAATTAAGCAGACCACTCTTACCCAGTCCAAAGATCAGGGCTTGATCCATCACCGTTTTTTAGCTCACTGCACCATCCCAGCTCAGAACCTGGCTACATGCAAATTAGTCTGTTACTGTCCCAGTGCATGATGGGAACAGGGCAAACCAAACTACCAAGCCAATTCTTATACTGGGAAGGAAACAAGCTTCTGGGGACCGGTTTCTGGCATTTCAGCCGTCGTCGGCCCGGCTTGCTTGAATCCTGATGGTGCAATGAGCAAGGGACTCACATCTGAGTATACCCTTCCACGCTTATGGTCGACAAAATGATTCAGGAAAGGGGGTGGTGATGAACAGAGTGTCTGAATTAAGCAGACCACTCTTACCCAGTCCAAAGATCAGGGCTTGATCCATCACCGTTTTTTAGCTCACTGCACCATCCCAGCTCAGAACCTGGCTACATGCAAATTAGTCTGTTACTGTCCCAGTGCATGATGGGAACAGGGCAAACCAAACCACCAAGCCAATTCTTATACTGGGAAGGAAACAAGCTTCCGGGGACCGGTTTCTGGCATTTCAGCCGTCGTCGGCCCGGCTTGCTTGAATCCTGATGGTGCAATGAGCAAGGGACTCACTTCTGAGTATACCCTTCCACGCTTATGGTGGACAAAATGATTCAGGAAAGGGGGTGGTGATGAACAGAGTGTCTGAATTAAGCAGACCACTCTTACCCAGTCCAAAGATCAGGGCTTGATCCATCACCGTTTTTTAGCTCACTGCACCATCCCAGCTCAGAACCTGGCTACATGCAAATTAGTCTGTTACTGTCCCAGTGCATGATGGGAACAGGGCAAACCAAACTACCAAGCCAATTCTTATACTGGGAAGAAAACAAGCTTCCGGGGACCGGTTTTTGGCATTTCAACCGTCGTCGGCCCGGCTTGCTTGAATCCTGATTGTGCAATGAGCAAGGGACTCACATCTGAGTATACCCTTCCACGCTTATGGTGGACAAAATGATTCAGAAAAGGGGGTGGTGATGAACAGAGTGTCTGAATTAAGCAGACCACTTTTACCCAGTCCAAAGATCAGGGCTTGATCCATCACCGTTTTTTAGCTCACTGCACCATCCCAGCTCAGAACCTGGCTACATGCAAATTAGTCTGTTACTGTCCCAGTGCATGATGGGAACAGGGCAAACCAAACTACCAAGCCAATTCTTATAGTGGGAAGGAAACAAGCTTCCGGGGACCGGTTTCTGGCATTTCAGCCGTCGTCGGCCCGGCTTGCTTGAATCCTGATGGTGCAATGAGCAAGGGACTCACATCTGAGTATACCCTTCCACGCTTATGGTGGACAAAATGATTCAGAAAAGGGGGTGGTGATGAACAGAGTGTTTGAATTAAGCAGACCACTCTTACCCAGTCCAAAGATCAGGGCTTGATCCATCACCGTTTTTTAGCTCACTGCACCATCCCAGCTTAGAACCTGGCTACATGCAAATTAGTCTGTTACTGTCCCAGTGCATGATGGGAAGAGGGCAAACCAAACTACCAAGCCAATTCTTATACTGGGAATGAAACAAGCTCCTGGGGACCGGTTTCTGGCATTTCAGCTGTCGTCGGCCTGGCTTGCTTGAATCCTGATGGTGCAATGAGCAAGGGACTCACATCTGAGTATACCCTTCCACGCTTATGGTGGACAAAATGATTCAGAAAAGGGGGTGGTGATGAACAGAGTGTCTGAATTAAGCAGACCACTCTTACCCAGTCCAAAGATCAGGGCTTGATCCATCACCGTTTTTTAGCTCACTGCACCATCCCAGCTCAGAACCTGGCTACATGCAAATTAGTCTGTTAATGTCCCAGTGCATGATGGGAACAGGGCAAACCAAACTACCAAGCCAATTCTTATACTGGGAAGGAAACAAGCTTCCAGGGACCGGTTTCTGGCATTTCAGCCGTCGTCGGCCCGGCTTGCTTGAATCCTGATGGTGCAATGAGCAAGAGACTCACATCTGAGTATACCCTTCCACGCTTATGGTGGACAAAATGATTCAGAAAAGGGAGTGGTGATGAACAGAGTGTCTGAATTAAGCAGACCACTCTTACCCAGTCCAAAGATCAGGGCTTGATCCATCACCGTTTTTTAGCTCACTGCACCATCCCAGCTCAGAACCTGGCTACATGCAAATTAGTCTGTTACTGTCCCAGTGCATGATGGGAACAGGGCAAACCAAACTACCAAGCCAATTCTTATACTAGGAAGGAAACAAGCTTCCGGGGACCGGTTTCTGGCATTTCAGCGGTCGTCGGCCCGGCTTGCTTGAATCCTGATGGTGCAATGAGCAAGGGACTCACATCTGAGTATACCCTTCCACGCTTATGGTGGACAAAATGATTCAGGAAAGGGGGTGGTGATGAACAGAGTGTCTGAATTAAGCAGACCACTCTTACCCAGTCCAAAGATCAGGGCTTGATCCATCACCGTTTTTTAGCTCACTGCACCATCCCAGCTCAGAACCTGGCTACATGCAAATTAGTCTGTTACTGTCCCAGTGCATGATGGGAACAGGGCAAACCAAACTACCAAGCCAATTCTTATACTAAGAAGGAAACAAGCTTCCGGGGACCGGTTTCTGGCATTTCAGCCGTCGTCGGCCCGGCTTGCTTGAATCCTGATGGTGCAATGAGCAAGGGACTCACATCTGAGTATACCCTTCCACGCTTAGGGTGGACAAAATGATTCAGAAAAGGGGGTGGTGATGAACAGAGTGTCTGAATTAAGCAGACCACTCTTACCCAGTCCAAAGATCAGGGCTTGACCCATCACCGTTTTTTAGCTCACTGCACCATCCCAGCTCAGAACCTGGCTACATGCAAATTAGTCTGTTACTGTCCCAGTGCATGATGGGAACAGGGCAAACCAAACTACCAAGCCAATTCTTATACTTGGAAGGAAACAAGCTTCCGGGGACCGGTTTCTGGCATTTCAGCCGTCGTCGGCCCGGCTTGCTTGAATCCTGATGGTGCAATGAGCAAGGGACTCACATCTGAGTATACCCTTCCACGCTTATGGTGGACAAAATTATTCAGAAAAAGGGGTGGTGATGAACAGAGTGTCTGAATTAAGCAGACCACTCTTACCCATTCCAAAGATCAGGGCTTGATCCATCACCGTTTTTTAGCTCACTGCACCATCCCAGCTCAGAACCTGGCTACATGCAAATTAGTCTGTTACTGTCCCAGTGCATGATGGGAACAGGGCAAACCAAAATACCAAGCCAATTCTTATAGTGGGAAGGAAACAAGCTTCCGGGGACCAGTTTCTGGCATTTCAGCCGTCGTCGGCCCGGCTTGCTTGAATCCTGATGGTGCAATGAGCAAGGGACTCACATCTGAGTATACCCTTCCACGCTTATGGTGGACAAAATGATTCAGAAAAGGGGTGGTGATGAACAGAGTGTCTGAATTAAGCAGACCACTCTTACCCAGTCCAAAGATCAGGGCTTGATCCATCACCGTTTTTTAGCTCACTGCACCATCCCAGCTCAGAACCTGGCTACATGCAAATTAGTCTGTTACTGTCCCAGTGCATGATGGGAACAGGGCAAACCAAACTACCAAGCCAATTCTTATACTGGGAAGGAAACAAGCTTCCGGGGACCGGTTTCTGGCATTTCAGTCGTCGTCGGCCCGGCTTACTTGAATCCTGATGGTGCAATGAGCAAGGGACTCACATCTGAGTATACCCTTCCACGCTTATGGTGGACAAAATGATTCAGGAAAGGGGGTGGTGATGAACAGAGTGTCTGAATTAAGCAGACCACTCTTACCCAGTCCAAAGATCAGGGCTTGATCCATCACCGTTTTTTAGCTCACTGCACCATCCCAGCTCAGAACCTGGCTACATGCAAATTAGTCTGTTACTGTGCCAGTGCATGATGGGAACAGGGCAAACCAAACTACCAAGCCAATTCTTATACTGGGAAGGAAACAAGCTTCCGGGGACCGGTTTCTGGCATTTCAGCCGTCGTCGGCCCGGCTTGCTTGAATCCTGATGGTGCAATGAGCAAGGGACTCACATCTGAGTATACCCTTCCACGCTTAGGGTGGACAAAATGATTCAGAAAAGGGGGTGGTGATGAACAGAGTGTCTGAATTTAGCAGACCACTCTTACCCAGTCCAAAGATCAGGGCTTGACCCATCACCATTTTTTAGCTCACTGCACCATCCCAGCTCAGAACCTGGCTACATGCAAGTTAGTCTGTTACTGTCCCAGTGCATGATGGGAACAGGGCAAACCAAACTACCAAGCCAATTCTTATACTTGGAAGGAAACAAGCTTCCGGGGACCGGTTTCTGGCATTTCAGCCGTCGTCGGCCCGGCTTGCTTGAATCCTGATGGTGCAATGAGCAAGGGACTCACATCTGAGTATACCCTTCCACGCTTATGGTGGACAAAATTATTCAGAAAAAGGGGTGGTGATGAACAGAGTGTCTGAATTAAGCAGACCACTCTTACCCATTCCAAAGATCAGGGCTTGATCCATCACTGTTTTTTAGCTCCCTGCACCATCCCAGCTCAGAACCTGGCTACATGCAAATTAGTCTGTTACTGTCCCAGTGCATGATGGGAACAGGGCAAACCAAACTACCAAGCCAATTCTTATAGTGGGAAGGAAACAAGCTTCCGGGGACCGGTTTCTGGCATTTCAGCCGTCGTCGGCCCGGCTTGCTTGAATCCTGATGGTGCAATGAGCAAGGGACTCACATCTGAGTATACCCTTCCACGCTTATGGTGGACAAAATGATTCAGAAAAGGGGGTGGTGATGAACAGAGTGTCTGAATTAAGCAGACCACTCTTACCCAGTCCAAAGATCAGGGCTTGATCCATCACCGTTTTTTTGCTCACTGCACCATCCCAGCTCAGAACCTGGCTACATGAAAATTAGTCTGTTACTGTCCCAGTGCATGATGGCAACAGGGCAAACCAAACTACCAAGCCAATTCTTATACTGGGAAGGAAACAAGCTTCCGTGGACCCGTTTCTGGCATTTCAGCCGTCGGCGGCCCGGCTTGCTTGAATCCTGATGGTGCAATGAGCAAGGGACTCACATCTGAGTATACCCTTCCACGCTTATGGTGGACAAAATGATTCAGAAAAGGGGGTGGTGATGAACAGAGTGTCTGAATTAAGCAGACCACTCTTACCCAGTCCAAAGATCAGGGCTTGATCCATCACCGTTTTTTAGCTCACTGCACCATCCCAGCTCAGAACCTGGCTACATGCAAATTAGTCTGTTACTGTCCCAGTGCATGATGGGAACAGGGCACACCAAACTACCAAGCCAATTCTTATAGTGGGAAGGAAACAAGCTTCCGGGGACCGGTTTCTGGCATTTCAGCCGTCGTCGGCCCGGCTTGCTTGAATCCTGATGGTGCAATGAGCAAGGGACTCACATCTGAGTATACCCTTCCACGCTTATGATGGACAAAATGATTCAGAAAAGGGGGTGGTGATGAACAGAGTGTCTGAATTAAGCAGACCACTCTTACCCAGTCCAAAGATCAGGGCTTGATCCATCACTGTTTTTTAGCTCACTGCACCATCCCAGCTCAGAACCTGGCTACATGCAAATTAGTCTGTTACTGTCCCAGTGCATGATGGGAACAGGGCAAACCAAACTACCAAGCCAATTCTTATAGTGGGAAGGAAACAAGCTTCCGGGGACCGGTTTCTGGCATTTCAGCCGTCGTCGGCCCGGCTTGCTTGAATCCTGATGGTGCAATGAGCAAGGGACTCACATCTGAGTATACCCTTCCACGCTTATGGTGGACAAAATGATTCAGAAAAGGGGGTGGTGATGAACAGAGTGTTTGAATTAAGCAGACCACTCTTACCCAGTCCAAAGATCAGGGCTTGATCCATCACCGTTTTTTAGCTCACTGCACCATCCCAGCTCAGAACCTGGCTACATGCAAATTAGTCTGTTACTGTCCCAGTGCATGATGGGAACAGGGCAAACCAAACTACCAAGCCAATTCTTGTACTGGGAATGAAACAAGCTCCTGGGGACCGGTTTCTGGCATTTCAGCTGTCGTCGGCCTGGCTTGCTTGAATCCTGATGGTGCAATGAGCAAGGGACTCACATCTGAGTATACCCTTCCACGCTTATGGTGGACAAAATGATTCAGAAAAGGGGGTGGTGATGAACAGAGTGTCTGAATTAAGCAGACCACTCTTACCCAGTCCAAAGATCAGGGCTTGATCCATCACCGTTTTTTAGCTCACTGCACCATCCCAGCTCAGAACCTGGCTACATGCAAATTAGTCTGTTACTGTCCCAGTGCATGATGGGAACAGGGCAAACCAAACTACCAAGCCAATTCTTATACTGGGAAGGAAACAAGCTTCCGGGGACCGGTTTCTGGCATTTCAGTCGTCGTCGGCCCGGCTTACTTGAATCCTGATGGTGCAATGAGCAAGGGACTCACATCTGAGTATACCCTTCCACGCTTATGGTGGACAAAATGATTCAGGAAAGGGGGTGGTGATAAACAGAGTGTCTGAATTAAGCAGACCACTCTTACCCAGTCCAAAGATCAGGGCTTGATCCATCACCGTTTTTTAGCTCACTGCACCATCCCAGCTCAGAACCTGGCTACATGCAAATTAGTCTGTTACTGTGCCAGTGCATGATGGGAACAGGGCAAACCAAACTACCAAGCCAATTCTTATACTGGGAAGGAAACAAGCTTCCGGGGACCGGTTTCTGGCATTTCAGCCGTCGTCGGCCCGGCTTGCTTGAATCCTGATGGTGCAATGAGCAAGGGACTCACATCTGAGTATACCCTTCCACGCTTAGGGTGGACAAAATGATTCAGAAAAGGGGGTGGTGATGAACAGAGTGTCTGAATTAAGCAGACCACTCTTACCCAGTCCAAAGATCAGGGCTTGACCCATCACCATTTTTTAGCTCACTGCACCATCCCAGCTCAGAACCTGGCTACATGCAAGTTAGTCTGTTACTGTCCCAGTGCATGATGGGAACAGGGCAAACCAAACTACCAAGCCAATTCTTATACTTGGAAGGAAACAAGCTTCCGGGGACCGGTTTCTGGCATTTCAGCCGTCGTCGGCCCGGCTTGCTTGAATCCTGATGGTGCAATGAGCAAGGGACTCACATCTGAGTATACCCTTCCACGCTTATGGTGGACAAAATTATTCAGAAAAAGGGGTGGTGATGAACAGAGTGTCTGAATTAAGCAGACCACTCTTACCCATTCCAAAGATCAGGGCTTGATCCATCACTGTTTTTTAGCTCCCTGCACCATCCCAGCTCAGAACCTGGCTACATGCAAATTAGTCTGTTACTGTCCCAGTGCATGATGGGAACAGGGCAAACCAAACTACCAAGCCAATTCTTATAGTGGGAAGGAAACAAGCTTCCGGGGACCGGTTTCTGGCATTTCAGCCGTCGTCGGCCCGGCTTGCTTGAATCCTGATGGTGCAATGAGCAAGGGACTCACATCTGAGTATACCCTTCCACGCTTATGGTGGACAAAATGATTCAGAAAAGGGGGTGGTGATGAACAGAGTGTCTGAATTAAGCAGACCACTCTTACCCAGTCCAAAGATCAGGGCTTGATCCATCACCGTTTTTTTGCTCACTGCACCATCCCAGCTCAGAACCTGGCTACATGAAAATTAGTCTGTTACTGTCCCAGTGCATGATGGCAACAGGGCAAACCAAACTACCAAGCCAATTCTTATACTGGGAAGGAAACAAGCTTCCGTGGACCCGTTTCTGGCATTTCAGCCGTCGGCGGCCCGGCTTGCTTGAATCCTGATGGTGCAATGAGCAAGGGACTCACATCTGAGTATACCCTTCCACGCTTATGGTGGACAAAATGATTCAGAAAAGGGGGTGGTGATGAACAGAGTGTCTGAATTAAGCAGACCACTCTTACCCAGTCCAAAGATCAGGGCTTGATCCATCACCGTTTTTTAGCTCACTGCACCATCCCAGCTCAGAACCTGGCTACATGCAAATTAGTCTGTTACTGTCCCAGTGCATGATGGGAACAGGGCACACCAAACTACCAAGCCAATTCTTATAGTGGGAAGGAAACAAGCTTCCGGGGACCGGTTTCTGGCATTTCAGCCGTCGTCGGCCCGGCTTGCTTGAATCCTGATGGTGCAATGAGCAAGGGACTCACATCTGAGTATACCCTTCCACGCTTATGATGGACAAAATGATTCAGAAAAGGGGGTGGTGATGAACAGAGTGTCTGAATTAAGCAGACCACTCTTACCCAGTCCAAAGATCAGGGCTTGATCCATCACTGTTTTTTAGCTCACTGCACCATCCCAGCTCAGAACCTGGCTACATGCAAATTAGTCTGTTACTGTCCCAGTGCATGATGGGAACAGGGCAAACCAAACTACCAAGCCAATTCTTATAGTGGGAAGGAAACAAGCTTCCGGGGACCGGTTTCTGGCATTTCAGCCGTCGTCGGCCCGGCTTGCTTGAATCCTGATGGTGCAATGAGCAAGGGACTCACATCTGAGTATACCCTTCCACGCTTATGGTGGACAAAATGATTCAGAAAAGGGGGTGGTGATGAACAGAGTGTTTGAATTAAGCAGACCACTCTTACCCAGTCCAAAGATCAGGGCTTGATCCATCACCGTTTTTTAGCTCACTGCACCATCCCAGCTCAGAACCTGGCTACATGCAAATTAGTCTGTTACTGTCCCAGTGCATGATGGGAACAGGGCAAACCAAACTACCAAGCCAATTCTTGTACTGGGAATGAAACAAGCTCCTGGGGACCGGTTTCTGGCATTTCAGCTGTCGTCGGCCTGGCTTGCTTGAATCCTGATGGTGCAATGAGCAAGGGACTCACATCTGAGTATACCCTTCCACGCTTATGGTGGACAAAATGATTCAGAAAAGGGGGTGGTGATGAACAGAGTGTCTGAATTAAGCAGACCACTCTTACCCAGTCCAAAGATCAGGGCTTGATCCATCACCGTTTTTTAGCTCACTGCACCATCCCAGCTCAGAACCTGGCTACATGCAAATTAGTCTGTTACTGTCCCAGTGCATGATGGGAACAGGGCAAACCAAACTACCAAGCCAATTCTTATACTGGGAAGGAAACAAGCTTCCAGGGACCGGTTTCTGGCATTTCAGCCGTCGTCGGCCCGGCTTGCTTGAATCCTGATGGTGCAATGAGCAAGAGACTCACATCTGAGTATACCCTTCCACGCTTATGGTGGACAAAATGATTCAGAAAAGGGAGTGGTGATGAACAGAGTGTCTGAATTAAGCAGACCACTCTTACCCAGTCCAAAGATCAGGGCTTGATCCATCACCGTTTTTTAGCTCACTGCACCATCCCAGCTCAGAACCTGGCTACATGCAAATTAGTCTGTTACTGTCCCAGTGCATGATGGGAACAGGGCAAACCAAAGTACCAAGCCAATTCTTATACTGGGAAGGAAACAAGCTTCCGGGGACCGGTTTCTGGCATTTCAGCCGTCGTCGGCCCGGCTTGCTTGAATCCTGATGGTGCAATGAGCAAGGGACTCACATCTGAGTATACCCTTCCACGCTTATGGTGGACAAAATGATTCAGAAAAGGGGGTGGTGATGAACAGAGTGTCTGAATTAAGCAGACCACTCTTACCCAGTCCAAAGATCAGGGCTTGATCCATCACCATTTTTTAGCTCACTGCACCATCCCAGCTCAGAACCTGGCTACATGCAAATTAGTCTGTTACTGTCCCAGTGCATGATGGGAACAGGGCAAACCAAACTACCAAGCCAATTCTTATACTGGGAAGGAAACAAGCTTCCAGGGACCGGTTTCTGGCATTTCAGCCGTCGTCGGCCCGGCTTGCTTGAATCCTGATGGTGCAATGAGCAAGAGACTCACATCTGAGTATACCCTTCTACGCTTATGGTGGACAAAATGATTCAGAAAAGGGAGTGGTGATGAACAGAGTGTCTGAATTAAGCAGACCACTCTTACCCAGTCCAAAGATCAGGGCTTGATCCATCACCGTTTTTTAGCTCACTGCACCATCCCAGCTCAGAACCTGGCTACATGCAAATTAGTCTGTTACTGTCCCAGTGCATGATGGGAACAGGGCAAACCAAACTACCAAGCCAATTCTTATAGTGGGAAGGAAACAAGCTTCCGGGGACCGGTTTCTGGCATTTCAGCCGTCGTCGGCCCGGCTTGCTTGAATCCTGATGGTGCAATGAGCAAGGGACTCACATCTGAGTATACCCTTCCACGCTTATGGTGGACAAAATGATTCAGAAAAGGGGGTGGTGATGAACAGAGTGTCTGAATTAAGCAGACCACTCTTACCCAGTCCAAAGATCAGGGCTTGATCCATCACCGTTTTTTAGCTCACTGCACCATCCCAGCTCAGAACCTGGCTACATGCAAATTAGTCTGTTACTGTCCCAGTGCATGATGGGAACAGGGCAAACCAAACTACCAAGCCAATTCTTATACTGGGAAGGAAACAAGCTTCTGGGGACCGGTTTCTGGCATTTCAGCCGTCGTCGGCCCGGCTTGCTTGAATCCTGATGGTGCAATGACCAAGGGACTCACATCTGAGTATACCCTTCCACGCTTATGGTCGACAAAATGATTCAGGAAAGGGGGTGGTGATGAACAGAGTGTCTGAATTAAACAGACCACTCTTACCCAGTCCAAAGATCAGGGCTTGATCCATCACCGTTTTTTAGCTCACTGCACCATCCCAGCTCAGAACCTGGCTACATGCAAATTAGTCTGTTACTGTCCCAGTGCATGATGGGAACAGGGCAAACCAAACTACCAAGCCAATTCTTATACTGGGAAGGAAACAAGCTTCCGGGGACCGGTTTCTGGCATTTCAGCCGTCGTCGGCCCGGCTTGCTTGAATCCTGATGGTGCAATGAGCAAGGGACTCACTTCTGAGTATACCCTTCCACGCTTACGGTGGACAAAATGATTCAGGAAAGGGGGTGGTGATGAACAGAGTGTCTGAATTAAGCAGACCACTCTTACCCAGTCCAAAGATCAGGGCTTGATCCATCACCGTTTTTTAGCTCACTGCACCATCCCAGCTCAGAACCTGGCTACATGCAAATTAGTCTGTTACTGTCCCAGTGCATGATGGGAACAGGGCAAACCAAACTACCAAGCCAATTCTTATACTGGGAAGAAAACAAGCTTCCGGGGACCGGTTTCTGGCATTTCAGCCGTCGTCGGCCCGGCTTGCTTGAATCCTGATTGTGCAATGAGCAAGGGACTCACATCTGAGTATACCCTTCCACGCTTATGGTGGACAAAATGATTCAGAAAAGGGGGTGGTGATGAACAGAGTGTCTGAATTAAGCAGACCACTTTTACCCAGTCCAAAGATCAGGGCTTGATCCATCACCGTTTTTTAGCTCACTGCACCATCCCAGCTCAGAACCTGGCTACATGCAAATTAGTCTGTTACTGTCCCAGTGCATGATGGGAACAGGGCAAACCAAACTCCCAAGCCAATTCTTATAGTGGGAAGGAAACAAGCTTCCGGGGACCGGTTTCTGGCATTTCAGCCATCGTCGGCCCGGCTTGCTTGAATCCTGATGGTGCAATGAGCAAGGGACTCACATCTGAGTATACCCTTCCACGCTTATGGTGGACAAAATGATTCAGAAAAGGGGGTGGTGATGAACAGAGTATTTGAATTAAGCAGACCACTCTTACCCAGTCCAAAGATCAGGGCTTGATCCATCACCGTTTTTTAGCTCACTGCACCATCCCAGCTCAGAACCTGGCTACATGCAAATTAGTCTGTTACTGTCCCAGTGCATGATGGGAAGAGGGCAAACCAAACTACCAAGCCAATTCTTATACTGGGAATGAAACAAGCTCCTGGGGACCGGTTTCTGGCATTTCAGCTGTCGTCGGCCTGGCTTGCTTGAATCCTGATGGTGCAATGAGCAAGGGACTCACATCTGAGTATACCCTTCCACGCTTATGGTGGACAAAATGATTCAGAAAAGGGGGTGGTGATGAACAGAGTGTCTGAATTAAGCAGACCACTCTTACCCAGTCCAAAGATCAGGGCTTGATCCATCACCGTTTTTTAGCTCACTGCACCATCCCAGCTCAGAACCTGGCTACATGCAAATTAGTCTGTTACTGTCCCAGTGCATGATGGGAACAGGGCAAACCAAACTACCAAGCCAATTCTTATACTGGGAAGGAAACAAGCTTCCAGGGACCGGTTTCTGGCATTTCAGCCGTCGTCGGCCCGGCTTGCTTGAATCCTGATGGTGCAATGAGCAAGAGACTCACATCTGAGTATACCCTTCCACGCTTATGGTGGACAAAATGATTCAGAAAAGGGAGTGGTGATGAACAGAGTGTCTGAATTAAGCAGACCACTCTTACCCAGTCCAAAGATCAGGGCTTGATCCATCACCGTTTTTTAGCTCACTGCACCATCCCAGCTCAGAACCTGGCTACATGCAAATTAGTCTGTTACTGTCCCAGTGCATGATGGGAACAGGGCAAACCAAACTACCATGCCAATTCTTATAGTGGGAAGGAAACAAGCTTCTGGGGACCGGTTTCTGGCATTTCAGCCGTCGTCGGCCCGGCTTGCTTGAATCCTGATGGTGCAATGAGCAAGGGACTCACATCTGAGTATACCCTTCCACGCTTATGGTGGACAAAATGATTCAGAAAAGGGGTGGTGATGAACAGAGTGTTTGAATTAAGCAGACCACTCTTACCCAGTCCAAAGATCAGGGCTTGATCCATCACCGTTTTTTAGCTCACTGCACCATCCCAGCTCAGAACCTGGCTACATGCAAATTAGTCTGTTACTGTCCCAGTGCATGATGGGAACAGGGCAAACCAAACTACCAAGCCAATTCTTATACTGGGAAGGAAACAAGCTTCCAGGGACCGGTTTCTGGCATTTCAGCCGTCGTCGGCCCGGCTTGCTTGAATCCTGATGGTGCAATGAGCAAGAGACTCACATCTGAGTATACCCTTCCACGCTTATGGTGGACAAAATGATTCAGAAAAGGGAGTGGTGATGAACAGAGTGTCTGAATTAAGCAGACCACTCTTACCCAGTCCAAAGATCAGGGCTTGATCCATCACCGTTTTTTAGCTCACTGCACCATCCCAGCTCAGAACCTGGCTACATGCAAATTAGTCTGTTACTGTCCCAGTGCATGATGGGAACAGGGCAAACCAAAGTACCAAGCCAATTCTTATACTGGGAAGGAAACAAGCTTCCGGGGACCGGTTTCTGGCATTTCAGCCGTCGTCGGCCCGGCTTGCTTGAATCCTGATGGTGCAATGAGCAAGGGACTCACATCTGAGTATACCCTTCCACGCTTATGGTGGACAAAATGATTCAGAAAAGGGGGTGGTGATGAACAGAGTGTCTGAATTAAGCAGACCACTCTTACCCAGTCCAAAGATCAGGGCTTGATCCATCACCATTTTTTAGCTCACTGCACCATCCCAGCTCAGAACCTGGCTACATGCAAATTAGTCTGTTACTGTCCCAGTGCATGATGGGAACAGGGCAAACCAAACTACCAAGCCAATTCTTATACTGGGAAGGAAACAAGCTTCCAGGGACCGGTTTGTGGCATTTCAGCCGTCGTCGGCCCGGCTTGCTTGAATCCTGATGGTGCAATGAGCAAGAGACTCACATCTGAGTATACCCTTCTACGCTTATGGTGGACAAAATGATTCAGAAAAGGGAGTGGTGATGAACAGAGTGTCTGAATTAAGCAGACCACTCTTACCCAGTCCAAAGATCAGGGCTTGATCCATCACCGTTTTTTAGCTCACTGCACCATCCCAGCTCAGAACCTGGCTACATGCAAATTAGTCTGTTACTGTCCCAGTGCATGATGGGAACAGGGCAAACCAAACTACCAAGCCAATTCTTA
Organism: Lissotriton vulgaris; assembly: GCF_964263255.1. NCBI lineage: Eukaryota > Metazoa > Chordata > Amphibia > Caudata > Salamandridae > Lissotriton > Lissotriton vulgaris. The sequence continues at coordinate 62,661 of NW_028253364.1, forward strand.
TAGTGGGAAGGAAACAAGCTTCCGGGGACCGGTTTCTGGCATTTCAGCCGTCGTCGGCCCGGCTTGCTTGAATCCTGATGGTGCAATGAGCAAGGGACTCACATCTGAGTATACCCTTCCACGCTTATGGTGGACAAAATGATTCAGAAAAGGGGGTGGTGATGAACAGAGTGTCTGAATTAAGCAGACCACTCTTACCCAGTCCAAAGATCAGGGCTTGATCCATCACCGTTTTTTAGCTCACTGCACCATCCCAGCTCAGAACCTGGCTACATGCAAATTAGTCTGTTACTGTCCCAGTGCATGATGGGAACAGGGCAAACCAAACTACCAAGCCAATTCTTATACTGGGAAGGAAACAAGCTTCTGGGGACCGGTTTCTGGCATTTCAGCCGTCGTCGGCCCGGCTTGCTTGAATCCTGATGGTGCAATGACCAAGGGACTCACATCTGAGTATACCCTTCCACGCTTATGGTCGACAAAATGATTCAGGAAAGGGGGTGGTGATGAACAGAGTGTCTGAATTAAACAGACCACTCTTACCCAGTCCAAAGATCAGGGCTTGATCCATCACCGTTTTTTAGCTCACTGCACCATCCCAGCTCAGAACCTGGCTACATGCAAATTAGTCTGTTACTGTCCCAGTGCATGATGGGAACAGGGCAAACCAAACTACCAAGCCAATTCTTATACTGGGAAGGAAACAAGCTTCCGGGGACCGGTTTCTGGCATTTCAGCCGTCGTCGGCCCGGCTTGCTTGAATCCTGATGGTGCAATGAGCAAGGGACTCACTTCTGAGTATACCCTTCCACGCTTACGGTGGACAAAATGATTCAGGAAAGGGGGTGGTGATGAACAGAGTGTCTGAATTAAGCAGACCACTCTTACCCAGTCCAAAGATCAGGGCTTGATCCATCACCGTTTTTTAGCTCACTGCACCATCCCAGCTCAGAACCTGGCTACATGCAAATTAGTCTGTTACTGTCCCAGTGCATGATGGGAACAGGGCAAACCAAACTACCAAGCCAATTCTTATACTGGGAAGAAAACAAGCTTCCGGGGACCGGTTTCTGGCATTTCAGCCGTCGTCGGCCCGGCTTGCTTGAATCCTGATTGTGCAATGAGCAAGGGACTCACATCTGAGTATACCCTTCCACGCTTATGGTGGACAAAATGATTCAGAAAAGGGGGTGGTGATGAACAGAGTGTCTGAATTAAGCAGACCACTTTTACCCAGTCCAAAGATCAGGGCTTGATCCATCACCGTTTTTTAGCTCACTGCACCATCCCAGCTCAGAACCTGGCTACATGCAAATTAGTCTGTTACTGTCCCAGTGCATGATGGGAACAGGGCAAACCAAACTCCCAAGCCAATTCTTATAGTGGGAAGGAAACAAGCTTCCGGGGACCGGTTTCTGGCATTTCAGCCATCGTCGGCCCGGCTTGCTTGAATCCTGATGGTGCAATGAGCAAGGGACTCACATCTGAGTATACCCTTCCACGCTTATGGTGGACAAAATGATTCAGAAAAGGGGGTGGTGATGAACAGAGTATTTGAATTAAGCAGACCACTCTTACCCAGTCCAAAGATCAGGGCTTGATCCATCACCGTTTTTTAGCTCACTGCACCATCCCAGCTCAGAACCTGGCTACATGCAAATTAGTCTGTTACTGTCCCAGTGCATGATGGGAAGAGGGCAAACCAAACTACCAAGCCAATTCTTATACTGGGAATGAAACAAGCTCCTGGGGACCGGTTTCTGGCATTTCAGCTGTCGTCGGCCTGGCTTGCTTGAATCCTGATGGTGCAATGAGCAAGGGACTCACATCTGAGTATACCCTTCCACGCTTATGGTGGACAAAATGATTCAGAAAAGGGGGTGGTGATGAACAGAGTGTCTGAATTAAGCAGACCACTCTTACCCAGTCCAAAGATCAGGGCTTGATCCATCACCGTTTTTTAGCTCACTGCACCATCCCAGCTCAGAACCTGGCTACATGCAAATTAGTCTGTTACTGTCCCAGTGCATGATGGGAACAGGGCAAACCAAACTACCAAGCCAATTCTTATACTGGGAAGGAAACAAGCTTCCAGGGACCGGTTTCTGGCATTTCAGCCGTCGTCGGCCCGGCTTGCTTGAATCCTGATGGTGCAATGAGCAAGAGACTCACATCTGAGTATACCCTTCCACGCTTATGGTGGACAAAATGATTCAGAAAAGGGAGTGGTGATGAACAGAGTGTCTGAATTAAGCAGACCACTCTTACCCAGTCCAAAGATCAGGGCTTGATCCATCACCGTTTTTTAGCTCACTGCACCATCCCAGCTCAGAACCTGGCTACATGCAAATTAGTCTGTTACTGTCCCAGTGCATGATGGGAACAGGGCAAACCAAACTACCATGCCAATTCTTATAGTGGGAAGGAAACAAGCTTCTGGGGACCGGTTTCTGGCATTTCAGCCGTCGTCGGCCCGGCTTGCTTGAATCCTGATGGTGCAATGAGCAAGGGACTCACATCTGAGTATACCCTTCCACGCTTATGGTGGACAAAATGATTCAGAAAAGGGGTGGTGATGAACAGAGTGTTTGAATTAAGCAGACCACTCTTACCCAGTCCAAAGATCAGGGCTTGATCCATCACCGTTTTTTAGCTCACTGCACCATCCCAGCTCAGAACCTGGCTACATGCAAATTAGTCTGTTACTGTCCCAGTGCATGATGGGAACAGGGCAAACCAAACTACCAAGCCAATTCTTATACTGGAAAGTAAACAAGCTTCCGGGGACCGGTTTCAGGCATTTCAGCCGTCGACGGCCCGGCTTGCTTGAATCCTGATGGTGCAATGAGCAAGGGACTCACATCTGAGTATAGCCTTCCACGCTTATGGTGGACAAAATGATTCAGAAAAGGGGGTGGTGATGAACAGAGTGTCTGAATTAAGCAGACCACTCTTACCCAGTCCAAAGATCAGGGCTTGATCCATAACCATTTTTTAGCTCACTGCACCATCCCAGCTCAGAACCTGGCTACATGCAAATTAGTCTGTTACTGTCCCAGTGCATGATGGGAACAGGGCAAACCAAACTACCAAGCCAATTCTTATACTGGGAAGGAAACAAGCTTCCGGGGACCGGTTTCTGGCATTTCAGCCGTCGTCGGCCCGGCTTGCTTGAATCCTGATGGTGCAATGAGCAAGGGACTCACTTCTGAGTATACCCTTCCACGCTTACGGTGGACAAAATGATTCAGGAAAGGGGGTGGTGATGAACAGTGTCTGAATTAAGCAGACCACTCTTACCCAGTCCAAAGATCAGGGCTTGATCCATCACCGTTTTTTAGCTCACTGCACCATCCCAGCTCAGAACCTGGCTACATGCAAATTAGTCTGTTACTGTCCCAGTGCATGATGGGAACAGGGCAAACCAAACTACCAAGCCAATTCTTATACTGGGAAGAAAACAAGCTTCCGGGGACCGGTTTCTGGCATTTCAGCCGTCGTCGGCCCGGCTTGCTTGAATCCTGATTGTGCAATGAGCAAGGGACTCACATCTGAGTATACCCTTCCACGCTTATGGTGGACAAAATGATTCAGAAAAGGGGGTGGTGATGAACAGAGTGTCTGAATTAAGCAGACCACTTTTACCCAGTCCAAAGATCAGGGCTTGATCCATCACCGTTTTTTAGCTCACTGCACCATCCCAGCTCAGAACCTGGCTACATGCAAATTAGTCTGTTACTGTCCCAGTGCATGATGGGAACAGGGCAAACCAAACTACCAAGCCAATTCTTATAGTGGGAAGGAAACAAGCTTCCGGGGACCGGTTTCTGGCATTTCAGCCATCGTCGGCCCGGCTTGCTTGAATCCTGATGGTGCAATGAGCAAGGGACTCACATCTGAGTATACCCTTCCACGCTTATGGTGGACAAAATGATTCAGAAAAGGGGGTGGTGATGAACAGAGTATTTGAATTAAGCAGACCACTCTTACCCAGTCAAAAGATCAGGGCTTGATCCATCACCGTTTTTTAGCTCACTGCACCATCCCAGCTCAGAACCTGGCTACATGCAAATTAGTCTGTTACTGTCCCAGTGCATGATGGGAAGAGGGCAAACCAAACTACCAAGCCAATTCTTATACTGGGAATGAAACAAGCTCCTGGGGACCGGTTTCTGGCATTTCAGCTGTCGTCGGCCTGGCTTGCTTGAATCCTGATGGTGCAATGAGCAAGGGACTCACTCTGAGTATACCCTTCCACGCTTATGGTGGACAAAATGATTCAGAAAAGGGGGTGGTGATGAACAGAGTGTCTGAATTAAGCAGACCACTCTTACCCAGTCCAAAGATCAGGGCTTGATCCATCACCGTTTTTTAGCTCACTGCACCATCCCAGCTCAGAACCTGGCTACATGCAAATTAGTCTGTTACTGTCCCAGTGCATGATGGGAACAGGGCAAACCAAACTACCAAGCCAATTCTTATACTGGGAAGGAAACAAGCTTCCAGGGACCGGTTTCTGGCATTTCAGCCGTCGTCGGCCCGGCTTGCTTGAATCCTGATGGTGCAATGAGCAAGAGACTCACATCTGAGTATACCCTTCCACGCTTATGGTGGACAAAATGATTCAGAAAAGGGAGTGGTGATGAACAGAGTGTCTGAATTAAGCAGACCACTCTTACCCAGTCCAAAGATCAGGGCTTGATCCATCACCGTTTTTTAGCTCACTGCACCATCCCAGCTCAGAACCTGGCTACATGCAAATTAGTCTGTTACTGTCCCAGTGCATGATGGGAACAGGGCAAACCAAACTACCATGCCAATTCTTATAGTGGGAAGGAAACAAGCTTCCGGGGACCGGTTTCTGGCATTTCAGCCGTCGTCGGCCCGGCTTGCTTGAATCCTGATGGTGCAATGAGCAAGGGACTCACATCTGAGTATACCCTTCCACGCTTATGGTGGACAAAATGATTCAGAAAAGGGGTGGTGATGAACAGAGTGTTTGAATTAAGCAGACCACTCTTACCCAGTCCAAAGATCAGGGCTTGATCCATCACCGTTTTTTAGCTCACTGCACCATCCCAGCTCAGAACCTGGCTACATGCAAATTAGTCTGTTACTGTCCCAGTGCATGATGGGAACAGGGCAAACCAAACTACCAAGCCAATTCTTATACTGGGAAGAAAACAAGCTTCCGGGGACCGGTTTCTGGCATTTCAGCCGTCGTCGGCCCGGCTTGCTTGAATCCTGATTGTGCAATGAGCAAGGGACTCACATCTGAGTATACCCTTCCACGCTTATGGTGGACAAAATGATTCAGAAAAGGGGGTGGTGATGAACTGAGTGTCTGAATTAAGCAGACCACTTTTACCCAGTCCAAAGATCAGGGCTTGATCCATCACCGTTTTTTAGCTCACTGCACCATCCCAGCTCAGAACCTGGCTACATGCAAATTAGTCTGTTACTGTCCCAGTGCATGATGGGAACAGGGCAAACCAAACTACCAAGCCAATTCTTATAGTGGGAAGGAAACAGGCTTCCGGGGACCGGTTTCTGGCATTTCAGCCATCGTCGGCCCGGCTTGCTTGAATCCTGATGGTGCAATGAGCAAGGGACTCACATCTGAGTATACCCTTCCACGCTTATGGTGGACAAAATGATTCAGAAAAGGGGGTGGTGATGAACAGAGTATTTGAATTAAGCAGACCACTCTTACCCAGTCCAAAGATCAGGGCTTGATCCATCACCGTTTTTTAGCTCACTGCACCATCCCAGCTCAGAACCTGGCTACATGCAAATTAGTCTGTTACTGTCCCAGTGCATGATGGGAAGAGGGCAAACCAAACTACCAAGCCAATTCTTATACTGGGAATGAAACAAGCTCCTGGGGACCGGTTTCTGGCATTTCAGCTGTCGTCGGCCTGGCTTGCTTGAATCCTGATGGTGCAATGAGCAAGGGACTCACATCTGAGTATACCCTTCCACGCTTATGGTGGACAAAATGATTCAGAAAAGGGGGTGGTGATGAACAGAGTGTCTGAATTAAGCAGACCACTCTTACCCAGTCCAAAGATCAGGGCTTGATCCATCACCGTTTTTTAGCTCACTGCACCATCCCAGCTCAGAACCTGGCTACATGCAAATTAGTCTGTTACTGTCCCAGTGCATGATGGGAACAGGGCAAACCAAACTACCAAGCCAATTCTTATACTGGGAAGGAAACAAGCTTCCAGGGACCGGTTTCTGGCATTTCAGCCGTCGTCGGCCCGGCTTGCTTGAATCCTGATGGTGCAATGAGCAAGAGACTCACATCTGAGTATACCCTTCCACGCTTATGGTGGACAAAATGATTCAGAAAAGGGAGTGGTGATGAACAGAGTGTCTGAATTAAGCAGACCACTCTTACCCAGTCCAAAGATCAGGGCTTGATCCATCACCGTTTTTTAGCTCACTGCACCATCCCAGCTCAGAACCTGGCTACATGCAAATTAGTCTGTTACTGTCCCAGTGCATGATGGGAACAGGGCAAACCAAACTACCATGCCAATTCTTATAGTGGGAAGGAAACAAGCTTCCGGGGACCGGTTTCTGGCATTTCAGCTGTCGTCGGCCCGGCTTGCTTGAATCCTGATGGTGCAATGAGCAAGGGACTCACATCTGAGTATACCCTTCCACGCTTATGGTGGACAAAATGATTCAGAAAAGGGGTGGTGATGAACAGAGTGTTTGAATTAAGCAGACCACTCTTACCCAGTCCAAAGATCAGGGCTTGATCCATCACCGTTTTTTAGCTCACTGCACCATCCCAGCTCAGAACCTGGCTACATGCAAATTAGTCTGTTACTGTCCCAGTGCATGATGGGAACAGGGCAAACCAAACTACCAAGCCAATTCTTATACTGGAAAGTAAACAAGCTTCCGGGGACCGGTTTCAGGCATTTCAGCCGTCGACGGCCCGGCTTGCTTGAATCCTGATGGTGCAATGAGCAAGGGACTCACATCTGAGTATAGCCTTCCACGCTTATGGTGGACAAAATGATTCAGAAAAGGGGGTGGTGATGAACAGAGGGCCTGAATTAAGCAGACCACTCTTACCCAGTCCAAAGATCAGGGCTTGATCCATAACCATTTTTTAGCTCACTGCACCATCCCAGCTCAGAACCTGGCTACATGCAAATTAGTCTGTTACTGTCCCAGTGCATGATGGGAACAGGGAAAACCAAACTACCAAGCCAATTCTTATACTGGGAAGGAAACAAGCTTCCAGGGACCGGTTTCTGGCATTTCAGCCGTCGTCGGCCCGGCTTGCTTGAATCCTGATGGTGCAATGAGCAAGGGACTCACATCTGAGTATACCCTTCCACGCTTATGGTGGACAAAATGATTCAGAAAAGGGGGTGGTGATGAACAGAGTGTCTGAATTAAGCAGACCACTCTTACCCAGTCCAAAGATCAGGGCTTGATCCATCACCGTTTTTTAGCTCACTGCACCATCCCAGCTCCGAACCTGGCTACATGCAAATTAGTCTGTTACTGTCCCAGTGCATGATGGGAACAGGGCAAACCAAACTACCAAGCCAATTCTTATACTGGGAAGGAAACAAGCTTCCGGGGACTGGTTTCTGGCATTTCAGCGGTCGTCGGCCCGGCTTGCTTGAATCCTGATGGTGCAATGAGCAAGGGACTCACATCTGAGTATACCCTTCCACGCTTATGGTGGACAAAATGATTCAGAAAAGGGGGTGGTGATGAACAGAGTGTCTGAATTAAGCAGACCACTCTTACCCAGTCCAAAGATCAGGGCTTGATCCATCACCGTTTTTTAGCTCACTGCACCATCCCAGCTCAGAACCAGGCTACATGCAAATTAGTCTGTTACTGTCCCAGTGCATGATGGGAACAGGGCAAACCAAACTACCAAGCCAATTCTTATACTGGGAAGAAAACAAGCTTCCGGGGACCGGTTTCTGGCATTTCAGCCGTTGTCGGCCCGGCTTGCTTGAATCCTGATGGTGCAATGAGCAAGGGACTCACATCTGAGTATACCCATCCACGCTTATGGTCGACAAAATGATTCAGGAAAGGGGGTGGTGATGAACAGAGTGTCTGAATTAAGCAGACCACTCTTACCCAGTCCAAAGCTCAGGGCTTGATCCATCACCGTTTTTTAGCTCACTGCCCCATCCCAGCTCAGAACCTGGCTACATGCAAATTAGTCTGTTACTGTCCCAGTGCATGATGGGAACAGGGCAAACCAAACCACCAAGCCAATTCTTATACTGGGAAGGAAACAAGCTTCCGGGGACCGGTTTCTGGCATTTCAGCCGTCGTCGGCCCGGCTTGCTTGAATCCTGATGGTGCAATGAGCAAGGGACTCACTTCTGAGTATACCCTTCCACGCTTATGGTGGACAAAATGATTCAGGAAAGGGGGTGGTGATGAACAGAGTGTCTGAATTAAGCAGACCACTCTTACCCAGTCCAAAGATCAGGGCTTGATCCATCACCGTTTTTTAGCTCACTGCACCATCCCAGCTCAGAACCTGGCTACATGCAAATTAGTCTGTTACTGTCCCAGTGCATGATGGGAACAGGGCAAACCAAACTACCAAGCCAATTCTTATACTGGGAAGAAAACAAGCTTCCCGGGACCGGTTTCTGGCATTTCAGCCGTCGTCGGCCCGGCTTGCTTGAATCCTGATTGTGCAATGAGCAAGGGACTCACATCTGAGTATACCCTTCCACGCTTATGGTGGACAAAATGATTCAGAAAAGGGGGTGGTGATGAACAGAGTGTCTGAATTAAGCAGACCACTTTTACCCAGGCCAAAGATCAGGGCTTGATCCATCACCGTTTTTTAGCTCACTGCACCATCCCAGCTCAGAACCTGGCTACATGCAAATTAGTCTGTTACTGTCCCAGTGCATGATGGGAACAGGGCAAACCAAACTACCAAGCCAATTCTTATACTGGGAAGGAAACAAGCTTCCGGGGACCGGTTTCTGGCATTTTAGCCGTCGTTGGCCCGGCTTGCTTGAATCCTGATGGTGCAATGAGCAAGGGACTCACATCTGAGTATACCCTTCCACGCTTATGGTGGACAAAATGATTCAGAAAAGGGGGTGGTGATGAACAGAGTGTCTGAATTAGGCAGACCACTCTTACCCAGTCCAAAGATCAGGGCTTGATCCATCACCGTTTTTTAGCTCACTGCACCATCCCAGCTCAGAACTTGGCTACATGCAAATTAGTCTGTTACTGTCCCAGTGCATGATGGGAACAGGGCAAACCAAACTTCCAAGCCAATTCTTATACTGGGAAGGAAACAAGCTTCCGGGGACCGGTTTCTGGCATTTCAGCCATCGTCGGCCCGGCTTGCTTGAATCCTGATGGTACAATGAGCAAGGGACTCACATCTGAGTATACCCTTCCATGCTTATGGTGGACAAAATGATTCAGAAAAGGGGGTGGTGATGAACAGAGTGTTTGAATTAAGCAGACCACTCTTACCCAGTCCAAAGATCAGGGCTTGATCCATCACCGTTTTTTAGCTCACTGCACCATCCCAGCTCAGAACCTGGCTACATGCAAATTAGTCTGTTACTGTCCCAGTGCATGATGGGAACAGGGCAAACCAAACTACCAAGCCAATTCTTATACTGGGAAGGAAACAAGCTTCCGGGGACCGGTTTCTGGCATTTCAGCCGTCGTCGGCCCGGCTTGCTTGAATCCTGATGGTGCAATGAGCAAGGGACTCACATCTGAGTATACCCTTCCACGCTTATGGTGCACAAAATGATTCAGAAAAGGGGTGGTGATGAACAGAGTGTCTGAATTAAGCAGACCACTCTTACCCAGTCCAAAGATCAGGGCTTGATCCATCACTGTTTTTTAGCTCACTGAACCATCCCAGCTCAGAACCTGGCTACATGAAAATTAGTCTGTTACTGTCCCAGTGCATGATGGGAACAGGGCAAACCAAACTACCAAGCCAATTCTTATACTGGGAAGTAAACAAGCTTCCGGGGACCGGTTTCTGGCATTTCAGCCGTCGTCGGCCCTGCTTGCTTGAATCCTGATGGTGCAATGAGCAAGGGACTCACATCTGAGTATACCCTTCCACGCTTATGGTGGACAAAATGATTCAGAAAAGTGGGTGGTGATGAACAGAGTGTCTGAATTAGGCAGACCACTCGTACCCAGTCCAAAGATCAGGGCTTGATCCATCACCGTTTTTTAGCTCACTGCACCATCCCAGCTCAGAACTTGGCTACATGCAAATTAGTCTGTTACTGTCCCAGTGCATGATGGGAACAGAGCAAACCAAACTACCAAGCCAATTCTTATACTGGGAAGTAAACAAGCTTCCAGGGACCGGTTTCTGGCATTTCAGCCGTCGTCGGCCCTGCTTGCTTGAATCCTGATGGTGCAATGAGCAAGGGACTCACATCTGAGTATACCCTTCCACGCTTATGGTGGACAAAATGATTCAGAAAAGGGGGTGGTGATGAACAGAGTGTCTGAATTAAGCAGACCACTCTTACCCAGTCCAAAGATCAGGGCTTGATCCATCACCGTTTTTTAGCTCACTGCACCATCCCAGCTCAGAACTTGGCTACATGCAAATTAGTCTGTTACTGTCCCAGTGCATGATGGGAACAGGGCAAACCAAACTACCAAGCCAATTCTTATACTGGGAAGGAAACAAGCTTCCGGGGACCGGTTTCTGGCATTTCAGCCGTCGTCGGCCCGGCTTGCTTGAATCCTGATGGTGCAATGAGCAAGGGACTCACATCCGAGTATACCCTTCCACGCTTATGGTGGACAAAATGATTCAGAAAAGGGGGTGGTGATGAACAGAGTGTCTGAATTAAGCAGACCACTCTTACCCAGTCCAAAGATCAGGGCTTGATCCATCACCGTTTTTTAGCTCACTGCACCATCCCAGCTCAGAACCTGGCTACATGCAAATTAGTCTGTTACTGTCCCAGTGCATGATGGGAACAGGGCAAACCAAACTACCAAGCCAATTCTTATACTGGGAAGGAAACAAGCTTCCGGGGACCGGTTTCTGGCATTTCAGCCGTCGTCGGCCCGGCTTTCTTGAATCCTGATGGTGCAATGAGCAAGGGACTCACATCTGAGTATACCCTTCCACGCTTATGGTGGACAAAATGATTCAGAAAAGGGGGTGGTGATGAACAGAGTGTCTGAATTAAGCAGAACACTCTTACCCAGTCCAAAGATCAGGGCTTGATCCATCACAGTTTTTTAGCTCACTGCACCATCCCAGCTCAGAGCCTGGCTACCTGCAAATTAGTCTGTTACTGTCCCAGTGCATGATGGGAACAGGGCAAACCAAACTACCAAGCCAATTCTAATACTGGGAAGAAAACAAGCTTCCAGGGACCGGTTTCTGGCATTTCAGCCGTTGTCGGCCCGGCTTGCTTGAATCCTGATTGTGCAATGAGCAAGGGACTCACATCTGAGTATACCCTTCCACGCTAATGGTGGACAAAATGAATCAGAAAAGGGGCTGGTGATGAACAGAGTGTCTGAATTAAGCAGACCACTTTTACCCAGTCCAAAGATCAGGGCTTGATCCATCACTGTTTTTCAGCTCACTGCACCATCCCAGCTCAGAACCTGGCTACATGCAAATTAGTCTGTTACTGTCCCAGTGCATGACGGGAACAGGGCAAACCAAACTACCAAGCCAATTCTTATACTGGGAAGGAAACAAGCTTCCGGGGACCGGTTTCTGGCATTTCAGCCGTCGTCGGCCCGGCTTGCTTGAATCCTGATGGTGCAATGAGCAAGGGACTCACATCTGAGTATACCCTTCCACGCTTATGGTAGACAAAATGATTCAGAAAAGGGGGTGGTGATGAACAGAGTGTCTGAATTAAGTAGACCACTCTTACCCAGTCCAAAGATCAGGGCTTGATCCATCACCATTTTTTAGCTCACTGCACCATCCCAGCTCAGAACCTGGCTACATGCAAATTAGTCTGTTACTGTCCCAGTGCATGATGGGAACAGGGCAAACCAAACTACCAAGCCAATTCTTATACTGGGAAGGAAACAAGCTTTCGGGGACCGGTTTCTGGCATTTCAGCCGTCGTCATCCCGGCTTGCTTGAATCCTAATGGTGCAATGAGCAAGGGACTCACATATGAGTATACCCTTCCACGCTTATGGTGGACAAAATGATTCAGAAAAGCGGGTGGTGATGAACAGAGTGTCTGAATTAAGCAGACCACTCTTAAACAGTCCAAAGATCAGGGCTTGATCCATCACCGTTTTTTAGCTCACTGCACCATCCCAGCTCAGAACCTGGCTACATGCAAATTAGTCTGTTACTGTCCCAGTGCATGATGGGAACAGGGCAAACCAAACTACCAAGCCAATTCTTATACTGGGAAGGAAACAATGTCCGGGGACCGGTATCTGGCATTTCAGCCGTCGTCGGCCCGGCTTTCTTGAATCCTGATGGTGCAATGAGCAAGGGACTCACATCTGAGTATACCCTTCCACGCTTATGGTGGACAAAATGATTCAGAAAAGGGGGTGGTGATGAACAGAGTGTCTGAATTAAGCAGACCACTCTTACCCAGTCCAAAGATCAGGGCTTGATCCATCACCGTTTTTTAGCTCACTGCACCATCCCAGCTCAGAACCTGGCTACATGCAAATTAGTCTGTTACTGTCCCAGTGCATGATGGGAACAGGGCAAACCAAACTACCAAGCCAATTCTTATACTGGGAAGGAAACAATTTCCGGGGACCGGTATCTGGCATTTCAGCCGTCGTCGGCCCGGCTTGCTTGAATCCTGATGGTGCAATGAGCAAGGGACTCACATCTGAGTATACCCTTCCACGCTTATGGTGGACAAAATGATTCAGAAAAGGGGGTGGTGATGAACAGAGTGTCTGAATTAAGCAGACCACTCTTACCCAGTCCAAAGATCAGGGCTTGATCCATCACCATTTTTTAGCTCACTGCACCATCCCAGCTCAGAACCTGGCTACATGCAAATTAGTCTGTTACTGTCCCAGTGCATGATGGGAACCGGGCAAACCAAACTACCAAGCCAATTCTTATACTGGGAAGGAAACAAGCTTCCGGGGACCGGTTTCTGGCATTTCAGCCGTCGTCGGCCCGGCTTGCTTGAATCCTGATGGTGCAATGAGCAAGGGACTCACATCTGAGTATACCCTTCCACGCTTATGGTGGACAAAATGATTTAGAAAAGGGGGTGGTGATGAACAGAGTGTCTGAATTAAGTAGACCACTCTTACCCAGTCCAAAGATCAGGGCTTGATCCATCACCATTTTTTAGCTCACTGCACCATCCCAGCTCAGAACCTGGCTACATGCAAATTAGTCTGTTACTGTCCCAGTGCATGATGGGAACAGGGCAAACCAAACTACCAAGCCAATTCTTATACTGGGAAGGAAACAAGCTTTCGGGGACCGGTTTCTGGCATTTCAGCCGTCGTCATCCCGGCTTGCTTGAATCCTAATGGTGCAATGAGCAAGGGACTCACATATGAGTATACCCTTCCACGCTTATGGTGGACAAAATGATTCAGAAAAGCGGGTGGTGATGAACAGAGTGTCTGAATTAAGCAGACCACTCTTAAACAGTCCAAAGATCAGGGCTTGATCCATCACCGTTTTTTAGCTCACTGCACCATCCCAGCTCAGAACCTGGCTACATGCAAATTAGTCTGTTACTGTCCCAGTGCATGATGGGAACAGGGCAAACCAAACTACCAAGCCAATTCTTATACTGGGAAGGAAACAATGTCCGGGGACCGGTATCTGGCATTTCAGCCGTCGTCGGCCCGGCTTTCTTGAATCCTGATGGTGCAATGAGCAAGGGACTCACATCTGAGTATACCCTTCCACGCTTATGGTGGACAAAATGATTCAGAAAAGGGGGTGGTGATGAACAGAGTGTCTGAATTAAGCAGACCACTCTTACCCAGTCCAAAGATCAGGGCTTGATCCATCACCGTTTTTTAGCTCACTGCACCATCCCAGCTCAGAACCTGGCTACATGCAAATTAGTCTGTTACTGTCCCAGTGCATGATGGGAACAGGGCAAACCAAACTACCAAGCCAATTCTTATACTGGGAAGGAAACAATTTCCGGGGACCGGTATCTGGCATTTCAGCCGTCGTCGGCCCGGCTTGCTTGAATCCTGATGGTGCAATGAGCAAGGGACTCACATCTGAGTATACCCTTCCACGCTTATGGTGGACAAAATGATTCAGAAAAGGGGGTGGTGATGAACAGAGTGTCTGAATTAAGCAGACCACTCTTACCCAGTCCAAAGATCAGGGCTTGATCCATCACCATTTTTTAGCTCACTGCACCATCCCAGCTCAGAACCTGGCTACATGCAAATTAGTCTGTTACTGTCCCAGTGCATGATGGGAACCGGGCAAACCAAACTACCAAGCCAATTCTTATACTGGGAAGGAAACAAGCTTCCGGGGACCGGTTTCTGGCATTTCAGCCGTCGTCGGCCCGGCTTGCTTGAATCCTGATGGTGCAATGAGCAAGGGACTCACATCTGAGTATACCCTTCCACGCTTATGGTGGACAAAATGATTTAGAAAAGGGGGTGGTGATGAACAGAGTGTCTAAATTAAGCAGACCACTCTTACCCAGTCCAAAGATCAGGGCTTGATCCATCACCGTTTTTTAGCTCACTGCACCATCCCAGCTCAGAATCTGGCTACATGCAAATTAGTCTGTTACTGTCCCAGTGCATGATGGGAACAGGGCAAACCAAACTACCAAGCCAATTCTTATACTGGGAAGGAAACAATTTCCGGGGACCGGTATCTGGCATTTCAGCTGTCGTCGGCCCGGCTTGCTTGAATCCTGATGGTGCAATGAGCAAGGGACTCACATCTGAGTATACCCTTCCACGCTTATGGTGGACAAAATGATTCAGAAAAGGGGGTGGTGATGAACAGAGTGTCTGAATTAAGCAGACCACTCTTACCCAGTCCAAAGATCAGGGCTTGATCCATCACCATTTTTTAGCTCACTGCACCATCCCAGCTCAGAACCCGGCTACATGCAAATTAGTCTGTTACTGTCCCAGTGCATGATGGGAACCGGGCAAACCAAACTACCAAGCCAATTCTTATACTGGGAAGGAAACAAGCTTCCGGGGACCGGTTTCTGGCATTTCAGCCGTCGTCGGCCCGGATTGCTTGAATCCTGATGGTGCAATGAGCAAGGGACTCACATCTGAGTATACCCTTCCACGCTTATGGTGGACAAAATGATTTAGAAAAGGGGGTGGTGATGAACAGAGTGTCTAAATTAAGCAGACCACTCTTACCCAGTCCAAAGATCAAAGCTTGATCCATCACCGTTTTTTAGCTCACTGCACCATCCCAGCTCAGAATCTGGCTACATGCAAATTAGTCTGTTACTGTCCCAGTGCATGATGGGAACAGGGCAAACCAAACTACCAAGCCAATTCTTATACTGGGAAGGAAACAATTTCCGGGGACCGGTATCTGGCATTTCAGCCGTCGTCGGCCCGGCTTGCTTGAATCCTAATGGTGCAATGAGCAAGGGACTCACATCTGAGTATACCCTTCCACGCTTACGGTGGACAAAATGATTCAGAAAAGGGGGTGGTGATGAACAGAGTGTCTGAATTAAGCAGACCACTCTTACCCAGTCCAAAGATCAGGGCTTGATCCATCACCGTTTTTTAGCTCACTGCACCATCCCAGCTCAGAACCTGGCTACATGCAAATTAGTCTGTTACTGTCCCAGTGCATGATGGGAACAGGGCAAACCAAACTACCAAGCCAATTCTTATACTGGGAAGGAAACAATTTCCGGGGACCGGTATCTGGCATTTCAGCCGTCGTCGGCCCGGCTTGCTTGAATCCTGATGGTGCAATGAGCAAGGGACTCACATCTGAGTATACCCTTCCACGCTTATGGTGGACAAAATGATTCAGAAAAGGGGGTGGTGATGAACAGAGTGTCTGAATTAAGCAGACCACTCTTACCCAGTCCAAAGATCAGGGCTTGATCCATCACCATTTTTTAGCTCACTGCACCATCCCAGCTCAGAACCTGGCTACATGCAAATTAGTCTGTTACTGTCCCAGTGCATGATGGGAACCGGGCAAACCAAACTACCAAGCCAATTCTTATACTGGGAAGGAAACAAGCTTCCGGGGACCGGTTTCTGGCATTTCAGCCGTCGTCGGCCCGGCTTGCTTGAATCCTGATGGTGCAATGAGCAAGGGACTCACATCTGAGTATACCCTTCCATGCTTATGGTGGACAAATGATTCAGAAAAGGGGGTGGTGATGAACAGAGTGTCTGAATTAAGTAGACCACTCTTACCCAGTCCAAAGATCAGGGCTTGATCCATCACCATTTTTTAGCTCACTGCACCATCCCAGCTCAGAACCTGGCTACATGCAAATGAGTCTGTTACTGTCCCAGTGCATGATGGGAACAGGGCAAACCAAACTACCAAGCCAATTCTTATACTGGGAAGGAAACAAGCTTTCGGGGACCGGTTTCTGGCATTTCAGCCGTCGTCGGCCCGGCTTGCTTGAATCCTGATGGTGCAATGAGCAAGGGACTCACATCTGAGTATACCCTTCCACGCTTATGGTGGACAAAATGATTCAGAAAAGGGGGTGGTGATGAACAGAGTGTCTGAATTAAGCAGACCACTCTTACCCAGTCCAAAGATCAGGGCTTGATCCATCACCGTTTTTTAGCTCACTGCACCATCCCAGCTCAGAATCTGGCTACATGCAAATTAGTCTGTTACTGTCCCAGTGCATGATGGGAACAGGGCAAACCAAACTACCAAGCCAATTCTTATACTGGGAAGGAAACAAGCTTCCGGGGACCGGTTTCTGGCATTACAGCCGTCGTCGGCCCGGCTTGCTTGAATCCTAATGGTGCAATGAGCAAGGGACTCACATCTGAGTATACCATTCCACGCTTATGGTGGACAATATGATTCAGAAAAGGGGGTGGTGATGAACAGAGTGTCTGAATTAAGCAGACCACTCTTACCCAGTCCAAAGATCAGGGCTTTATCCATCACCGTTTTTAGCTCACTGCACCATCCCAGCTCAGAACCTGGCTACATGCAAATTAGTCTGTTACTGTCCCAGTGCATGTTGGGAACAGGGCAAACCAAACTACCAAGCCAATTCTTATACTGGGAAGGAAACAAGCTTCCGGGGACCGGTATCTGGCATTTCAGCTGCCGTCGGCCCGGCTTGCTTGAATCCTGATGGTGCAATGAGCAAGGGACTCACATCTGAGTATACCCTTCCACGCTTATGGTGGACAAAATGATTGAGAAAAGGGGGTGGTGATGAACAGAGTGTCTGAATTAAGCAGACCGCTCTTACCCAGTCCAACGATCAGGGCTTGATCCATCACCATTTTTTAGCTCACTGCACCATCCCAGCTCAGAACCTGGCTACATGCAAATTAGTCTGTTACTGTCCCAGTGCATGATGGGAACAGGGCAAACCAAACTACCAAGCCAATTCTTATACTGGGAAGGAAACAAGCTTCCGGGGACCGGTTTCTGGCATTTCAGCCGTCGTCGGCCCGGCTTGCTTGAATCCTGATGGTGCAATGAGCAAGGGACTCACATCTGAGTATACCCTTCCATGCTTATGGTGGACAAAATGATTCAGAAAAGGGGGTGGTGATGAACAGAGTGTCTGAATTAAGCAGACCACTCTTACCCAGTCCAAAGATCAGGGCTTGATCCATCACCGTTTTTTAGCTCACTGCACCATCCCAGCTCAGAACCTGGCTACATGCAAATTAGTCTGATACTGTCCCAGTGCATGATGGGAACAGGGCAAACCAAACTACCAAGCAAATTCTTATACTGGGAAGGAAACAAGCTTCCGGGGACCGGTTTCTGGCATTTAAGCCGTCGTCGGCCCGGCTTGCTTGAATCCTGATGGTGCAATGAGCAAGGGACTCACATCTGAGTATACCCTTCCACGCTTATGGTGGACAAAATTATTCAGAAAAGGGGGTGGTGATGAACAGAGTGTCTGAATTAAGCAGACCACTCTTACCCAGTCCAAAGATCAGGGCTTGATCCATCACCGTTTTTTAGCTCACTGCACCATCCCAGCTCAGAACCTGATTCTGAATCGTTTTTGGCCACTATAGGTGTGGCAGGGTATACTCAGACATGAGTCCCTTTCTCACTGCACCATCAGGATTCAAGCAAGCCGGGCCGAAGACGGCTGAAATGCCAGAAACCGGTCCCCGGTAGCTTGTCTCCTTTCTGGTGAAGAATTGGCTTGGTAGTTTAGTCTGCCCTGTTCCTATGATGCACTGGGCCAGGGACAGACTGATTTGCATAGAGCCGGGTTCTGAGCTGGGATGGTGCAGTGAGATAAATAACGGTGATGGATCAAGCCCTGATCTTTGGACTGGGTAAGAGTGGTCTACTTAATTCAGACACTCTGTTCATCACCACCCCCTTTTCTGAATCGTTTTTGGCCACTATAGGTGTGGCAGGGTATACTCAGACATGAGTCCCTTTCTCACTGCACCATCAGGATTCAAGCCAGCCGGGCCAAAGACGGCTGAAATGCCAGAAACCGGTCCCCGGTAGCTTGTCTCCTTTCTGGTGAAGAATTGGCTTGGTAGTTTAGTCTGCGCTGTTCCCATGATGCACTGGGCCAGGGACAGACTGATTTGCATAGAGCCGGGTTCCGAGCTGGGATGGTGCAGTGAGATAAATAACGGTGATGGATCAAGCCCTGATCTTTGGACTGGGTAAGAGTGGTCTGCTTAATTCAGACACTCTGTTCATCACCACCCCCTTTTCTGAATCGTTTTTGGCCACTATAGGTGTGGCAGGGTATACTCAGACATGAGTCCCTTTCTCACTGCACCATCAGGATTCAAGCAAGCCGGGCCGAAAACGGCTGAAATGCCAGAAACCGGTCCCCGGTAGCTTGTCTCCTTTCTGGTGAAGAATTGGCTTGGTAGTTTTGTCTGCCCTGTTCCCATGATGCACTGGGCCAGGGACAGACTGATTTGCATAGAGCCGGATTCTGAGCTGGGATGGTGCAGTGAGATAAATAACGGTGATGGATCAAGCCCTGATCTTTGGACTGGGTAAGAGTGGTCTGCTTAATTCAGACACTCTGTTCATCACCACCCCCTTTTCTGAAT
>NW_028253365.1:0-68773 GCF_964263255.1 Lissotriton vulgaris
TGCTTACTCAAAATCTTCAATTTTGACCAATTTCAGGCACAGAAATGACTTTAAACACACTTATTTTAGTTGAAAAAGTAATAACTCACATCCAACCGTCATTTAAAGTCAAAAGATTAAATGTTAAAATTTCATCAATATTGACCATTTTTTCAACGTTCGACTGGTCCGGGGTCATCGTTTTTCATCAGAAAATTGATTTTTTGGACTCTACCAAAAATGATTCAAAATGTCATTTGGATCGGGCCTCATGTTGAATAACCACTTTTTAAACCCTCACAGTGACCAAAATTGCCATTTTTACAGAGTTTTGCTTACTCAAAATCTTCAATTTTGACCAATTTCAGGCACAGAAATGACTTTAAACACACTTATTTTAGTTGAAAAAGTAATAACTCACATCCAACCGTCATTTAAAGTCAAAAGATTAAATGTTAAAATTTCATCAATATTGACCATTTTTTCAACCTTCGACTGGTCCGGGGTCATCGTTTTTCATCAGAAAATTGATTTTTTGGACTCTACCAAAAATGATTCAAAATGTCATTTGGATCGGGCCTCATGTTGAATAACCACTTTTTAAACCCTCACAGTGACCAAAACTGCCATTTTTACAGAGTTTTGCTTACTCAAAATCTTCAATTTTGACCAATTTCAGGCACAGAAATGACTTTAAACACACTTATTTTAGTTGAAAAAGTCATAACTCACATCCAACCGTCATTTAAAGTCAAAAGATTAAATGTTAAAATTTCATCAATATTGACCAATTTTTCAACGTTCGACTGGTCCGGGGTCATCGTTTTTCATCAGAAAATGGATTTTTTGGACTCTACCAAAAATGATTCAAAATGTCATTTGGATCGGGCCTCATGTTGAATAACCACTTTTTAAACCCTCACAGTGACCAAAATTGCCATTTTTACAGAGTTTTGCTTACTCAAAATCTTCAATTTTGACCAATTTCAGGCACAGAAATGACTTTAAACACACTTATTTTAGTTGAAAAAGTAATAACTCACATCCAACCGTCATTTAAAGTCAAAAGATTAAATGTTAAAATTTCATCAATATTGACCATTTTTTCAACGTTCGACTGGTCCGGGGTCATCGTTTTTCATCAGAAAATTGATTTTTTGGACTCTACCAAAAATGATTCAAAATGTCATTTGGATCGGGCCTCATGTTGAATAACCACTTTTTAAACCCTCACAGTGACCAAAATTGCCATTTTTACAGAGTTTTGCTTACTCAAAATCTTCAATTTTGACCAATTTCAGGCACAGAAATGACTTTAAACACACTTATTTTAGTTGAAAAAGTAATAACTCACATCCAACCGTCATTTAAAGTCAAAAGATTAAATGTTAAAATTTCATCAATATTGACCATTTTTTCAACGTTCGACTGGTCCGGGGTCATCGTTTTTCATCAGAAAATTGATTTTTTTGGACTCTACCAAAAATGATTCAAAATGTCATTTGGATCGGGCCTCATGTTGAATAACCACTTTTTAAACCCTCACAGTGACCAAAACTGCCATTTTTACAGAGTTTTGCTTACTCAAAATCTTCAATTTTGACCAATTTCAGGCACAGAAATGAATTTAAACACACTTATTTTAGTTGAAAAAGTAATAACTCACATCCAACTGTCATTTAAAGTCAAAAGATTAAATGTTAAAATTTCATCAATATTGACCATTTTTTCAACGTTCGACTGGTCCGGGGTCATCGTTTTTCATCAGAAAATGGATTTTTTGGACTCTACCAAAAATGATTCAAAATGTCATTTGGATCGGGCCTCATGTTGAATAACCACTTTTTAAACCCTCACAGTGACCAAAACTGCCATTTTTACAGAGTTTTGCTTACTCAAAATCTTCAATTTTGACCAATTTCAGGCACAGAAATGACTTTAAACACACTTATTTTAGTTGAAAAAGTCATAACTCACATCCAACCGTCATTTAAAGTCAAAAGATTAAATGTTAAAATTTCATCAATATTGACCAATTTTTCAACGTTCGACTGGTCCGGGATCATCGTTTTTCATCAGAAAATTGATTTTTTGGACTCTACCAAAAATGATTCAAAATGTCATTTGGATCGGGCCTCATGTTGAATAACCACTTTTTAAACCCTCACAGTGACCAAAATTGCCATTTTTACAGAGTTTTGCTTACTCAAAATCTTCAATTTTGACCAATTTCAGGCACAGAAATGACTTTAAACACACTTATTTTAGTTGAAAAAGTAATAACTCACATCCAACCGTCATTTAAAGTCAAAAGATTAAATGTTAAAATTTCATCAATATTGACCATTTTTTCAACGTTCGACTGGTCCGGGGTCATCGTTTTTCATCAGAAAATTGATTTTTTTGGACTCTACCAAAAATGATTCAAAATGTCATTTGGATCGGGCCTCATGTTGAATAACCACTTTTTAAACCCTCACAGTGACCAAAATTGCCATTTTTACAGAGTTTTGCTTACTCAAAATCTTCAATTTTGACCAATTTCAGGCACAGAAGTGACTTTAAACACACTTATTTTAGTTGAAAAAGTAATAACTCACATCCAACCGTCATTTAAAGTCAAAAGATTAAATGTTAAAATTTCATCAATATTGACCATTTTTTCAACGTTCGACTGGTCCGGGGTCATCGTTTTTCATCAGAAAATTGATTTTTTGGACTCTACCAAAAATGATTCAAAATGTCATTTTGATCGGGCCTCATGTTGAATAACCACTTTTTAAACCCTCACAGTGACCAAAACTGCCATTTTTACAGAGTTTTGCTTACTCAAAATCTTCAATTTTGACCAATTTCAGGCACAGAAATGACTTTAAACACACTTATTTTAGTTGAAAAAGTAATAACTCACATCCAACCGTCATTTAAAGTCAAAAGATTAAATGTTAAAATTTCATCAATATTGACCATTTTTTCAACGTTCGACTGGTCCGGGGTCATCGTTTTTCATCAGAAAATGGATTTTTTGGACTCTACCAAAAATGATTCAAAATGTCATTTGGATCGGGCCTCATGTTGAATAACCACTTTTTAAACCCTCACAGTGACCAAAACTGCCATTTTTACAGAGTTTTGCTTACTCAAAATCTTCAATTTTGACCAATTTCAGGCACAGAAATTACTTTAAACATACTTATTTTAGTTGAAAAAGTAATAACTCACATCCAACCGTCATTTAAAGTCAAAAGATTAAATGTTAAAATTTCATCAATATTGACCATTTTTTCAACGTTCGACTGGTCTGGGGTCATCGTTTTTCATCAGAAAATGGATTTTTTGGACTCTACCAAAAATGATTCAAAATGTCATTTGGATCGGGCCTCATGTTGAATAACCACTTTTTAAACCCTCACAGTGACCAAAACTGCCATTTTTACAGAGTTTTGCTTACTCAAAATCTTCAATTTTGACCAATTTCAGGCACAGAAATGACTTTAAACACACTTATTTTAGTTGAAAAAGTAATAACTCACATCCAACCGTCATTTAAAGTCAAAAGATTAAATGTTAAAATTTCATCAATATTGACCATTTTTTCAACGTTCGACTGGTCCGGGGTCATCGTTTTTCATCAGAAAATTGATTTTTTGGACTCTACCAAAAATGATTCAAAATGTCATTTGGATCGGGCCTCATGTTGAATAACCACTTTTTAAACCCTCACAGTGACCAAAATTGCCATTTTTACAGAGTTTTGCTTACTCAAAATCTTCAATTTTGACCAATTTCAGGCACAGAAATGACTTTAAACACACTTATTTTAGTTGAAAAAGTAATAACTCACATCCAACCGTCATTTAAAGTCAAAAGATTAAATGTTAAAATTTCATCAATATTGACCATTTTTTCAACCTTCGACTGGTCCGGGGTCATCGTTTTTCATCAGAAAATTGATTTTTTGGACTCTACCAAAAATGATTCAAAATGTCATTTGGATCGGGCCTCATGTTGAATAACCACTTTTTAAACCCTCACAGTGACCAAAACTGCCATTTTTACAGAGTTTTGCTTACTCAAAATCTTCAATTTTGACCAATTTCAGGCACAGAAATTACTTTAAACATACTTATTTTAGTTGAAAAAGTAATAACTCACATCCAACCGTCATTTAAAGTCAAAAGATTAAATGTTAAAATTTCATCAATATTGACCATTTTTTCAACGTTCGACTGGTCTGGGGTCATCGTTTTTCATCAGAAAATGGATTTTTTGGACTCTACCAAAAATGATTCAAAATGTCATTTGGATCGGGCCTCATGTTGAATAACCACTTTTTAAACCCTCACAGTGACCAAAACTGCCATTTTTACAGAGTTTTGCTTACTCAAAATCTTCAATTTTGACCAATTTCAGGCACAGAAATGACTTTAAACACACTTATTTTAGTTGAAAAAGTAATAACTCACATCCAACCGTCATTTAAAGTCAAAAGATTAAATGTTAAAATTTCATCAATATTGACCATTTTTTCAACGTTCGACTGGTCCGGGGTCATCGTTTTTCATCAGAAAATTGATTTTTTGGACTCTACCAAAAATGATTCAAAATGTCATTTGGATCGGGCCTCATGTTGAATAACCACTTTTTAAACCCTCACAGTGACCAAAATTGCCATTTTTACAGAGTTTTGCTTACTCAAAATCTTCAATTTTGACCAATTTCAGGCACAGAAATGACTTTAAACACACTTATTTTAGTTGAAAAAGTAATAACTCACATCCAACCGTCATTTAAAGTCAAAAGATTAAATGTTAAAATTTCATCAATATTGACCATTTTTTCAACCTTCGACTGGTCCGGGGTCATCGTTTTTCATCAGAAAATTGATTTTTTGGACTCTACCAAAAATGATTCAAAATGTCATTTGGATCGGGCCTCATGTTGAATAACCACTTTTTAAACCCTCACAGTGACCAAAACTGCCATTTTTACAGAGTTTTGCTTACTCAAAATCTTCAATTTTGACCAATTTCAGGCACAGAAATGACTTTAAACACACTTATTTTAGTTGAAAAAGTCATAACTCACATCCAACCGTCATTTAAAGTCAAAAGATTAAATGTTAAAATTTCATCAATATTGACCAATTTTTCAACGTTCGACTGGTCCGGGGTCATCGTTTTTCATCAGAAAATGGATTTTTTGGACTCTACCAAAAATGATTCAAAATGTCATTTGGATCGGGCCTCATGTTGAATAACCACTTTTTAAACCCTCACAGTGACCAAAATTGCCATTTTTACAGAGTTTTGCTTACTCAAAATCTTCAATTTTGACCAATTTCAGGCACAGAAATGACTTTAAACACACTTATTTTAGTTGAAAAAGTAATAACTCACATCCAACCGTCATTTAAAGTCAAAAGATTAAATGTTAAAATTTCATCAATATTGACCATTTTTTCAACGTTCGACTGGTCCGGGGTCATCGTTTTTCATCAGAAAATTGATTTTTTGGACTCTACCAAAAATGATTCAAAATGTCATTTGGATCGGGCCTCATGTTGAATAACCACTTTTTAAACCCTCACAGTGACCAAAATTGCCATTTTTACAGAGTTTTGCTTACTCAAAATCTTCAATTTTGACCAATTTCAGGCACAGAAATGACTTTAAACACACTTATTTTAGTTGAAAAAGTAATAACTCACATCCAACCGTCATTTAAAGTCAAAAGATTAAATGTTAAAATTTCATCAATATTGACCATTTTTTCAACGTTCGACTGGTCCGGGGTCATCGTTTTTCATCAGAAAATTGATTTTTTTGGACTCTACCAAAAATGATTCAAAATGTCATTTGGATCGGGCCTCATGTTGAATAACCACTTTTTAAACCCTCACAGTGACCAAAACTGCCATTTTTACAGAGTTTTGCTTACTCAAAATCTTCAATTTTGACCAATTTCAGGCACAGAAATGAATTTAAACACACTTATTTTAGTTGAAAAAGTAATAACTCACATCCAACTGTCATTTAAAGTCAAAAGATTAAATGTTAAAATTTCATCAATATTGACCATTTTTTCAACGTTCGACTGGTCCGGGGTCATCGTTTTTCATCAGAAAATGGATTTTTTGGACTCTACCAAAAATGATTCAAAATGTCATTTGGATCGGGCCTCATGTTGAATAACCACTTTTTAAACCCTCACAGTGACCAAAACTGCCATTTTTACAGAGTTTTGCTTACTCAAAATCTTCAATTTTGACCAATTTCAGGCACAGAAATGACTTTAAACACACTTATTTTAGTTGAAAAAGTCATAACTCACATCCAACCGTCATTTAAAGTCAAAAGATTAAATGTTAAAATTTCATCAATATTGACCAATTTTTCAACGTTCGACTGGTCCGGGATCATCGTTTTTCATCAGAAAATTGATTTTTTGGACTCTACCAAAAATGATTCAAAATGTCATTTGGATCGGGCCTCATGTTGAATAACCACTTTTTAAACCCTCACAGTGACCAAAATTGCCATTTTTACAGAGTTTTGCTTACTCAAAATCTTCAATTTTGACCAATTTCAGGCACAGAAATGACTTTAAACACACTTATTTTAGTTGAAAAAGTAATAACTCACATCCAACCGTCATTTAAAGTCAAAAGATTAAATGTTAAAATTTCATCAATATTGACCATTTTTTCAACGTTCGACTGGTCCGGGGTCATCGTTTTTCATCAGAAAATTGATTTTTTGGACTCTACCAAAAATGATTCAAAATGTCATTTGGATCGGGCCTCATGTTGAATAACCACTTTTTAAACCCTCACAGTGACCAAAATTGCCATTTTTACAGAGTTTTGCTTACTCAAAATCTTCAATTTTGACCAATTTCAGGCACAGAAGTGACTTTAAACACACTTATTTTAGTTGAAAAAGTAATAACTCACATCCAACCGTCATTTAAAGTCAAAAGATTAAATGTTAAAATTTCATCAATATTGACCATTTTTTCAACGTTCGACTGGTCCGGGGTCATCGTTTTTCATCAGAAAATTGATTTTTTGGACTCTACCAAAAATGATTCAAAATGTCATTTTGATCGGGCCTCATGTTGAATAACCACTTTTTAAACCCTCACAGTGACCAAAACTGCCATTTTTACAGAGTTTTGCTTACTCAAAATCTTCAATTTTGACCAATTTCAGGCACAGAAATGACTTTAAACACACTTATTTTAGTTGAAAAAGTAATAACTCACATCCAACCGTCATTTAAAGTCAAAAGATTAAATGTTAAAATTTCATCAATATTGACCATTTTTTCAACGTTCGACTGGTCCGGGGTCATCGTTTTTCATCAGAAAATGGATTTTTTGGACTCTACCAAAAATGATTCAAAATGTCATTTGGATCGGGCCTCATGTTGAATAACCACTTTTTAAACCCTCACAGTGACCAAAACTGCCATTTTTACAGAGTTTTGCTTACTCAAAATCTTCAATTTTGACCAATTTCAGGCACAGAAATTACTTTAAACATACTTATTTTAGTTGAAAAAGTAATAACTCACATCCAACCGTCATTTAAAGTCAAAAGATTAAATGTTAAAATTTCATCAATATTGACCATTTTTTCAACGTTCGACTGGTCTGGGGTCATCGTTTTTCATCAGAAAATGGATTTTTTGGACTCTACCAAAAATGATTCAAAATGTCATTTGGATCGGGCCTCATGTTGAATAACCACTTTTTAAACCCTCACAGTGACCAAAACTGCCATTTTTACAGAGTTTTGCTTACTCAAAATCTTCAATTTTGACCAATTTCAGGCACAGAAATGACTTTAAACACACTTATTTTAGTTGAAAAAGTAATAACTCACATCCAACCGTCATTTAAAGTCAAAAGATTAAATGTTAAAATTTCATCAATATTGACCATTTTTTCAACGTTCGACTGGTCCGGGGTCATCGTTTTTCATCAGAAAATTGATTTTTTGGACTCTACCAAAAATGATTCAAAATGTCATTTGGATCGGGCCTCATGTTGAATAACCACTTTTTAAACCCTCACAGTGACCAAAATTGCCATTTTTACAGAGTTTTGCTTACTCAAATCTTCAATTTTGACCAATTTCAGGCACAGAAATGACTTTAAACACACTTATTTTAGTTGAAAAAGTAATAACTCACATCCAACCGTCATTTAAAGTCAAAAGATTAAATGTTAAAATTTCATCAATATTGACCATTTTTTCAACCTTCGACTGGTCCGGGGTCATCGTTTTTCATCAGAAAATTGATTTTTTGGACTCTACCAAAAATGATTCAAAATGTCATTTGGATCGGGCCTCATGTTGAATAACCACTTTTTAAACCCTCACAGTGACCAAAACTGCCATTTTTACAGAGTTTTGCTTACTCAAAATCTTCAATTTTGACCAATTTCAGGCACAGAAATGACTTTAAACACACTTATTTTAGTTGAAAAAGTCATAACTCACATCCAACCGTCATTTAAAGTCAAAAGATTAAATGTTAAAATTTCATCAATATTGACCAATTTTTCAACGTTCGACTGGTCCGGGGTCATCGTTTTTCATCAGAAAATGGATTTTTTGGACTCTACCAAAAATGATTCAAAATGTCATTTGGATCGGGCCTCATGTTGAATAACCACTTTTTAAACCCTCACAGTGACCAAAATTGCCATTTTTACAGAGTTTTGCTTACTCAAAATCTTCAATTTTGACCAATTTCAGGCACAGAAATGACTTTAAACACACTTATTTTAGTTGAAAAAGTAATAACTCACATCCAACCGTCATTTAAAGTCAAAAGATTAAATGTTAAAATTTCATCAATATTGACCATTTTTTCAACGTTCGACTGGTCCGGGGTCATCGTTTTTCATCAGAAAATTGATTTTTTGGACTCTACCAAAAATGATTCAAAATGTCATTTGGATCGGGCCTCATGTTGAATAACCACTTTTTAAACCCTCACAGTGACCAAAATTGCCATTTTTACAGAGTTTTGCTTACTCAAAATCTTCAATTTTGACCAATTTCAGGCACAGAAATGACTTTAAACACACTTATTTTAGTTGAAAAAGTAATAACTCACATCCAACCGTCATTTAAAGTCAAAAGATTAAATGTTAAAATTTCATCAATATTGACCATTTTTTCAACGTTCGACTGGTCCGGGGTCATCGTTTTTCATCAGAAAATTGATTTTTTTGGACTCTACCAAAAATGATTCAAAATGTCATTTGGATCGGGCCTCATGTTGAATAACCACTTTTTAAACCCTCACAGTGACCAAAACTGCCATTTTTACAGAGTTTTGCTTACTCAAAATCTTCAATTTTGACCAATTTCAGGCACAGAAATGAATTTAAACACACTTATTTTAGTTGAAAAAGTAATAACTCACATCCAACTGTCATTTAAAGTCAAAAGATTAAATGTTAAAATTTCATCAATATTGACCATTTTTTCAACGTTCGACTGGTCCGGGGTCATCGTTTTTCATCAGAAAATGGATTTTTTGGACTCTACCAAAAATGATTCAAAATGTCATTTGGATCGGGCCTCATGTTGAATAACCACTTTTTAAACCCTCACAGTGACCAAAACTGCCATTTTTACAGAGTTTTGCTTACTCAAAATCTTCAATTTTGACCAATTTCAGGCACAGAAATGACTTTAAACACACTTATTTTAGTTGAAAAAGTCATAACTCACATCCAACCGTCATTTAAAGTCAAAAGATTAAATGTTAAAATTTCATCAATATTGACCAATTTTTCAACGTTCGACTGGTCCGGGATCATCGTTTTTCATCAGAAAATGGATTTTTTGGACTCTACCAAAAATGATTCAAAATGTCATTTGGATCGGGCCTCATGTTGAATAACCACTTTTTAAACCCTCACAGTGACCAAAATTGCCATTTTTACAGAGTTTTGCTTACTCAAAATCTTCAATTTTGACCAATTTCAGGCACAGAAATGACTTTAAACACACTTATTTTAGTTGAAAAAGTAATAACTCACATCCAACCGTCATTTAAAGTCAAAAGATTAAATGTTAAAATTTCATCAATATTGACCATTTTTTCAACGTTCGACTGGTCCGGGGTCATCGTTTTTCATCAGAAAATTGATTTTTTGGACTCTACCAAAAATGATTCAAAATGTCATTTTGATCGGGCCTCATGTTGAATAACCACTTTTTAAACCCTCACAGTGACCAAAACTGCAATTTTTACAGAGTTTTGCTTACTCAAAATCTTCAATTTTGACCAATTTCAGGCACAGAAATGACTTTAAACACACTTATTTTAGTTGAAAAAGTAATAACTCACATCCAACCGCCATTTAAAGTCAAAAGATTAAATGTTAAAATGTCATCAATATTGACCATTTTTTCAACGTTCGACTGGTCCGGGGTCATCGTTTTTCATCAGAAAATGGATTTTTTGGACTCTACCAAAAATGATTCAAAATGTCATTTGGATCGGGCCTCATGTTGAATAACCACTTTTTAAACCCTCACAGTGACCAAAACTGCCATTTTTACAGAGTTTTGCTTACTCAAAATCTTCAATTTTGACCAATTTCAGGCACAGAAATGACTTTAAACACACTTATTTTAGTTGAAAAAGTAATAACTCACATCCAACCGTCATTTAAAGTCAAAAGATTAAATGTTAAAATTTCATCAATATTGACCATTTTTTCAACGTTCGACTGGTCCGGGGTCATCGTTTTTCATCAGAAAATTGATGTTTTGGACTCTACCAAAAATGATTCAAAATATCATTTTGATCGGGCCTCATGTTGAATAACCACTTTTTAAACCCTCACAGTGACCAAAACTGCCATTTTTACAGAGTTTTGCTTACTCAAAATCTTCAATTTTGACCAATTTCAGGCACAGAAATGACTTTAAACACACTTATTTTAGTTGAAAAAGTAATAACTCACATCCAACCGTCATTTAAAGTCAAAAGATTAAATGTTAAAATTTCATCAATATTGACCATTTTTTCAACGTTCGATTGGTCCGGGGTCATCGTTTTTCATCAGAAAATTGATTTTTTGGACTCTACCAAAAATGATTCAAAATGTCATTTTGATCGGGCCTCATGTTGAATAACCACTTTTTAAACCCTCACAGTGACCAAAACTGCCATTTTTACAGAGTTTTGCTTACTCAAAATCTTCAATTTTGACCAATTTCAGGCACAGAAATGACTTTAAACACACTTATTTTAGTTGAAAAAGTAATAACTCACATCCAACCGTCATTTAAAGTCAAAAGATTAAATGTTAAAATTTCATCAATATTGACCATTTTTTCAACGTTCGACTGGTCCGGGGTCATCGTTTTTCATCAGAAAATGGATTTTTTGGACTCTACCAAAAATGATTCAAAATGTCATTTGGATCGGGCCTCGTGTTGAATAACCACTTTTTAAACCCTCACAGTGACCAAAACTGCCATTTTTACAGAGTTTTGCTTACTCAAAATCTTCAATTTTGACCAATTTCAGGCACAGAAATGACTTTAAACACACTTATTTTAGTTGAAAAAGTCATAACTCACATCCAACCGTCATTTAAAGTCAAAAGATTAAATGTTAAAATTTCATCAATATTGACCATTTTTTCAACGTTCGACTGGTCCGGGGTCATCGTTTTTCATCAGAAAATGGATTTTTTGGACTCTACCAAAAAGGATTCAAAATGTCATTTGGATCGGGCCTCATGTTGAATAACCACTTTTTAAACCCTCACAGTGACCAAAACTGCCATTTTTACAGAGTTTTGCTTACTCAAAATCTTCAATTTTGACCAATTTCAGGCACAGAAATGACTTTAAACACACTTATTTTAGTTGAAAAAGTAATAACTCACATCCAACCGTCATTTAAAGTCAAAAGATTAAATGTTAAAATTTCATCAATATTGACCATTTTTTCAACGTTCGACTGGTCCGGGGTCATCGTTTTTCATCAGAAAATGGATTTTTTGGACTCTACCAAAAATGATTCAAAATGTCATTTGGATCGGGCCTCGTGTTGAATAACCACTTTTTAAACCCTCACAGTGACCAAAACTGCCATTTTTACAGAGTTTTGCTTACTCAAAATCTTCAATTTTGACCAATTTCAGGCACAGAAATGACTTTAAACACACTTATTTTAGTTGAAAAAGTCATAACTCACATCCAACCGTCATTTAAAGTCAAAAGATTAAATGTTAAAATTTCATCAATATTGACCATTTTTTCAACGTTCGACTGGTCCGGGGTCATCGTTTTTCATCAGAAAATGGATTTTTTGGACTCTACCAAAAATGATTCAAAATGTCATTTGGATCGGGCCTCATGTTGAATAACCACTTTTTAAACCCTCACAGTGACCAAAATTGCCATTTTTACAGAGTTTTGCTTACTCAAAATCTTCAATTTTGACCAATTTCAGGCACAGAAATGACTTTAAACACACTTATTTTAGTTGAAAAAGTAATAACTCACATCCAACCGTCATTTAAAGTCAAAAGATTAAATGTTAAAATTTCATCAATATTGACCATTTTTTCAACGTTCGACTGGTCCGGGGTCATCGTTTTTCATCAGAAAATTGATTTTTTGGACTCTACCAAAAATGATTCAAAATGTCATTTGGATCGGGCCTCATGTTGAATAACCACTTTTTAAACCCTCACAGTGACCAAAATTGCCATTTTTACAGAGTTTTGCTTACTCAAAATCTTCAATTTTGACCAATTTCAGGCACAGAAATGACTTTAAACACACTTATTTTAGTTGAAAAAGTAATAACTCACATCCAACTGTCATTTAAAGTCAAAAGATTAAATGTTACAATTTCATCAATATTGACCATTTTTTCAACGTTCGATTGGTCCGGGGTCATCGTTTTTCATCAGAAAATTGATTTTTTGGACTCTACCAAAAATGATTCAAAATGTCATTTTGATCGGGCCTCATGTTGAATAACCACTTTTTAAACCCTCACAGTGACCAAAACTGCCATTTTTACAGAGTTTTGCTTACTCAAAATCTTCAATTTTGACCAATTTCAGGCACAGAAATGACTTTAAACACACTTATTTTAGTTGAAAAAGTAATAACTCACATCCAACCGTCATTTAAAGTCAAAAGATTAAATGTTAAAATTTCATCAATATTGACCATTTTTTCAACGTTCGACTGGTCCGGGGTCATCGTTTTTCATCAGAAAATTGATTTTATGGACTCTACCAAAAATGATTCAAAATGTCATTTGGATCGGGCCTCATGTTGAATAACCACTTTTTAAACCCTCACAGTGACCAAAATTGCCATTTTTACAGAGTTTTGCTTACTCAAAATCTTCAATTTTGACCAATTTCAGGCACAGAAATGACTTTAAACACACTTATTTTAGTTGAAAAAGTAATAACTCACATCCAACCGTCATTTAAAGTCAAAAGATTAAATGTTAAAATTTCATCAATATTGACCATTTTTTCAACGTTCGACTGGTCCGGGGTCATCGTTTTTCATCAGAAAATGGATTTTTTGGACTCTACCAAAAATGATTCAAAATGTCATTTTGATCGGGCCTCATGTTGAATAACCACTTTTTAAACCCTCACAGTGACCAAAACTGCCATTTTTACAGAGTTTTGCTTACTCAAAATCTTCAATTTTGACCAATTTCAGGCACAGAAATGACTTTAAACACACTTATTTTAGTTGAAAAAGTAATAACTCACATCCAACCGTCATTTAAAGTCAAAAGATTAAATGTTAAAATTTCATCAATATTGACCATTTTCTCAACGTTCGACTGGTCCGGGGTCATCGTTTTTCATCAGAAAATGGATTTTTTGGACTCTACCAAAAATGATTCAAAATGTCATTTTGATCGGGCCTCATGTTGAATAACCACTTTTTAAACCCTCACAGTGACCAAAACTGCCATTTTTACAGAGTTTTGCTTACTCAAAATCTTCAATTTTGACCAATTTCAGGCACAGAAATGACTTTAAACACACTTATTTTAGTTGAAAAAGTAATAACTCACATCCAACCGTCATTTAAAGTCAAAAGATTAAATGTTAAAATTTCATCAATATTGACCATTTTTTCAACGTTCGACTGGTCCGGGGTCATCGTTTTTCATCAGAAAATTGATTTTTTGGACTCTACCAAAAATGATTCAAAATGTCATTTGGATCGGGCCTCATGTTGAATAACCACTTTTTAATCCCTCACAGTGACCAAAACTGCCATTTTTACAGAGTTTTGCTTACTCAAAATCTTCAATTTTGACCAATTTCAGGCACAGAAATGACTTTAAACACACTTTTTTTAGTTGAAAAAGTAATAACTCACATCCAACCATCATTTAAAGTCAAAAGATTAAATGTTAAAATTTCATCAATATTGACCATTTTTTCAACGTTCGACTGGTCCGGGGTCATCGTTTTTCATCAGAAAATGGATTTTTGGACTCTACCAAAAATGATTCAAAATGTCATTTGGATCGGGCCTTATGTTGAATAACCACTTTTTAAACCCTCAAAGTGACCAAAATTGCCATTTTTACAGAGTTTTGCTTACTCAAAATCTTCAATTTTGACCAATTTCAGGCACAGAAATGACTTTAAACACACTTATTTTAGTTGAAAAAGTAATAACTCACATCCAACCGTCATTTAAAGTCAAAAGATTAAATGTTAAAATTTCATCAATATTGACCATTTTTTCAACGTTCGACTGGTCCGGGGTCATCGTTTTTCATAAGAAAATTGATTTTTTGGACTCTACCAAAAATGATTCAAAATGTCATTTTGATCGGGCCTCATGTTGAATAACCACTTTTTAAACCCTCACAGTGACCAAAACTGCCATTTTTACAGAGTTTTGCTTACTCAAAATCTTCAATTTTGACCAATTTCAGGCACAGAAATGACTTTAAACACACTTATTTTAGTTGAAAAAGTAATAACTCACATCCAACCGTCATTTAAAGTCAAAAGATTAAATGTTAAAATTTCATCAATATTGACCATTTTTTCAACGTTCGACTGGTCCGGGGTCATCGTTTTTCATCAGAAAATTGATTTTTTGGACTCTACCAAAAATGATTCAAAATGTCATTTGGATCGGGCCTCATGTTGAATAACCACTTTTTAAACCCTCACAGTGACCAAAACTGCCATTTTTACAGAGTTTTGCTTACTCAAAATCTTCAATTTTGACCAATTTCAGGCACAGAAATGACTTTAAACACACTTATTTTAGTTGAAAAAGTCATAACTCACATCCAACCGTCATTTAAAGTCAAAAGATTAAATGTTAAAATTTCATCAATATTGACCATTTTTTCAACGTTCGACTGGTCCGGGGTCATCGTTTTTCATCAGAAAATGGATTTTTTGGACTCTACCAAAAATGATTCAAAATGTCATTTGGATCGGGCCTCATGTTGAATAACCACTTTTTAAACCCTCACAGTGACCAAAATTGCCATTTTTACAGAGTTTTGCTTACTCAAAATCTTCAATTTTGACCAATTTCAGGCACAGAAATGACTTTAAACACACTTATTTTAGTTGAAAAAGTAATAACTCACATCCAACCGTCATTTAAAGTCAAAAGATTAAATGTTAAAATTTCATCAATATTGACCATTTTTTCAACGTTCGACTGGTCCGGGGTCATCGTTTTTCATCAGAAAATTGATTTTTTGGACTCTACCAAAAATGATTCAAAATGTCATTTGGATCGGGCCTCATGTTGAATAACCACTTTTTAAACCCTCACAGTGACCAAAATTGCCATTTTTACAGAGTTTTGCTTACTCAAAATCTTCAATTTTGACCAATTTCAGGCACAGAAATGACTTTAAACACACTTATTTTAGTTGAAAAAGTAATAACTCACATCCAACTGTCATTTAAAGTCAAAAGATTAAATGTTACAATTTCATCAATATTGACCATTTTTTCAACGTTCGATTGGTCCGGGGTCATCGTTTTTCATCAGAAAATTGATTTTTTGGACTCTACCAAAAATGATTCAAAATGTCATTTTGATCGGGCCTCATGTTGAATAACCACTTTTTAAACCCTCACAGTGACCAAAACTGCCATTTTTACAGAGTTTTGCTTACTCAAAATCTTCAATTTTGACCAATTTCAGGCACAGAAATGACTTTAAACACACTTATTTTAGTTGAAAAAGTAATAACTCACATCCAACCGTCATTTAAAGTCAAAAGATTAAATGTTAAAATTTCATCAATATTGACCATTTTTTCAACGTTCGACTGGTCCGGGGTCATCGTTTTTCATCAGAAAATTGATTTTATGGACTCTACCAAAAATGATTCAAAATGTCATTTGGATCGGGCCTCATGTTGAATAACCACTTTTTAAACCCTCACAGTGACCAAAATTGCCATTTTTACAGAGTTTTGCTTACTCAAAATCTTCAATTTTGACCAATTTCAGGCACAGAAATGACTTTAAACACACTTATTTTAGTTGAAAAAGTAATAACTCACATCCAACCGTCATTTAAAGTCAAAAGATTAAATGTTAAAATTTCATCAATATTGACCATTTTTTCAACGTTCGACTGGTCCGGGGTCATCGTTTTTCATCAGAAAATGGATTTTTTGGACTCTACCAAAAATGATTCAAAATGTCATTTTGATCGGGCCTCATGTTGAATAACCACTTTTTAAACCCTCACAGTGACCAAAACTGCCATTTTTACAGAGTTTTGCTTACTCAAAATCTTCAATTTTGACCAATTTCAGGCACAGAAATGACTTTAAACACACTTATTTTAGTTGAAAAAGTAATAACTCACATCCAACCGTCATTTAAAGTCAAAAGATTAAATGTTAAAATTTCATCAATATTGACCATTTTCTCAACGTTCGACTGGTCCGGGGTCATCGTTTTTCATCAGAAAATGGATTTTTTGGACTCTACCAAAAATGATTCAAAATGTCATTTTGATCGGGCCTCATGTTGAATAACCACTTTTTAAACCCTCACAGTGACCAAAACTGCCATTTTTACAGAGTTTTGCTTACTCAAAATCTTCAATTTTGACCAATTTCAGGCACAGAAATGACTTTAAACACACTTATTTTAGTTGAAAAAGTAATAACTCACATCCAACCGTCATTTAAAGTCAAAAGATTAAATGTTAAAATTTCATCAATATTGACCATTTTTTCAACGTTCGACTGGTCCGGGGTCATCGTTTTTCATCAGAAAATTGATTTTTGGACTCTACCAAAAATGATTCAAAATGTCATTTGGATCGGGCCTCATGTTGAATAACCACTTTTTAATCCCTCACAGTGACCAAAACTGCCATTTTTACAGAGTTTTGCTTACTCAAAATCTTCAATTTTGACCAATTTCAGGCACAGAAATGACTTTAAACACACTTTTTTTAGTTGAAAAAGTAATAACTCACATCCAACCATCATTTAAAGTCAAAAGATTAAATGTTAAAATTTCATCAATATTGACCATTTTTTCAACGTTCGACTGGTCCGGGGTCATCGTTTTTCATCAGAAAATGGATTTTTTGGACTCTACCAAAAATGATTCAAAATGTCATTTGGATCGGGCCTTATGTTGAATAACCACTTTTTAAACCCTCAAAGTGACCAAAATTGCCATTTTTACAGAGTTTTGCTTACTCAAAATCTTCAATTTTGACCAATTTCAGGCACAGAAATGACTTTAAACACACTTATTTTAGTTGAAAAAGTAATAACTCACATCCAACCGTCATTTAAAGTCAAAAGATTAAATGTTAAAATTTCATCAATATTGACCATTTTTTCAACGTTCGACTGGTCCGGGGTCATCGTTTTTCATAAGAAAATTGATTTTTTGGACTCTACCAAAAATGATTCAAAATGTCATTTTGATCGGGCCTCATGTTGAATAACCACTTTTTAAACCCTCACAGTGACCAAAACTGCCATTTTTACAGAGTTTTGCTTACTCAAAATCTTCAATTTTGACCAATTTCAGGCACAGAAATGACTTTAAACACACTTATTTTAGTTGAAAAAGTAATAACTCACATCCAACCGTCATTTAAAGTCAAAAGATTAAATGTTAAAATTTCATCAATATTGACCATTTTTTCAACGTTCGACTGGTCCGGGGTCATCGTTTTTCATCAGAAAATTGATTTTTTGGACTCTACCAAAATGATTCAAAATGTCATTTGGATCGGGCCTCATGTTGAATAACCACTTTTTAATCCCTCACAGTGACCAAAACTGCCATTTTTACAGAGTTTTGCTTACTCAAAATCTTCAATTTTGACCAATTTCAGGCACTGAAATGACTTTAAACACACTTATTTTAGTTGAAAAAGTAATAACTCACATCCAACCGTCATTTAAAGTCAAAAGATTAAATGTTAAAATTTCATCAATATTGACCATTTTTTCAACGTTCGACTGGTCCGGGGTCATCGTTTTTCATCAGAAAATTGATTTTTTGGACTCTACCAAAAATGATTCAAAATGTCATTTGGATCGGGCCTTATGTTGAATAACCACTTTTTAAACCCTCAAAGTGACCAAAATTGCCATTTTTACAGAGTTTTGCTTACTCAAAATCTTCAATTTTGACCAATTTCAGGCACAGAAATGACTTTAAACACACTTATTTTAGTTGAAAAAGTAATAACTCACATCCAACCGTCATTTAAAGTCAAAAGATTAAATGTTAAAATTTCATCAATATTGACCATTTTTTCAACGTTCGACTGGTCCGGGGTCATCGTTTTTCATCAGAAAATTGATTTTTTGGACTCTACCAAAAATGATTCAAAATGTCATTTGGATCGGGCCTCATGTTGAATAACCACTTTTTAAACCCTCACAGTGACCAAAATTGCCATTTTTACAGAGTTTTGCTTACTCAAAATCTTCAATTTTGACCAATTTCAGGCACAGAAATGACTTTAAACACACTTATTTTAGTTGAAAAAGTAATAACTCACATCCAACCGTCATTTAAAGTCAAAAGATTAAATGTTAAAATTTCATCAATATTGACCATTTTTTCAACGTTCGACTGGTCCGGGGTCATCGTTTTTCATCAGAAAATTGATTTTTTTGGACTCTACCAAAAATGATTCAAAATGTCATTTTGATCGGGCCTCATGTTGAATAACCACTTTTTAAACCCTCACAGTGACCAAAACTGCCATTTTTACAGAGTTTTGCTTACTCAAAATCTTCAATTTTGACCAATTTCAGGCACAGAAATGACTTTAAACACACTTATTTTAGTTGAAAAAGTAATAACTCACATCCAACCGTCATTTAAAGTCAAAAGATTAAATGTTAAAATTTCATAAATATTGACCATTTTTTCAACGTTCGACTGGTCCGGGGTCATCGTTTTTCATCAGAAAATTGATTTTTTGGACTCTACCAAAAATGATTCAAAATGTCATTTTGATCGGGCCTCATGTTGAATAACCACTTTTTAAACCCTCACAGTGACCAAAACTGCCATTTTTACAGAGTTTTGCTTACTCAAAATCTTCAATTTTGACCAATTTCAGGCACAGAAATTACTTTAAACACACTTATTTTAGTTGAAAAAGTAATAACTCACATCCAACCGTCATTTAAAGTCAAAAGATTAAATGTTAAAATTTCATCAATATTGACCATTTTTTCAACGTTCGACTGGTCCGGGGTCATCGTTTTTCATCAGAAAATGGATTTTTTGGACTCTACCAAAAATGATTCAAAATGTCATTTGGATCGGGCCTCATGTTGAATAACCACTTTTTAAACCCTCACAGTGACCAAAACTGCCATTTTTACAGAGTTTTGCTTACTCAAAATCTTCAATTTTGACCAATTTCAGGCACAGAAATGACTTTAAACACACTTATTTTAGTTGAAAAAGTAATAACTCACATCCAACCGTCATTTAAAGTCAAAAGATTAAATGTTAAAATTTCATCAATATTGACCATTTTTTCAACGTTCGACTGGTCCGGGGTCATCGTTTTTCATCAGAAAATTGATGTTTTGGACTCTACCAAAAATGATTCAAAATATCATTTTGATCGGGCCTCATGTTGAATAACCACTTTTTAAACCCTCACAGTGACCAAAACTGCCATTTTTACAGAGTTTTGCTTACTCAAAATCTTCAATTTTGACCAATTTCAGGCACAGAAATGACTTTAAACACACTTATTTTAGTTGAAAAAGTAATAACTCACATCCAACCGTCATTTAAAGTCAAAAGATTAAATGTTAAAATTTCATCAATATTGACCATTTTTTCAACGTGCGATTGGTCCGGGGTCATCGTTTTTCATCAGAAAATTGATTTTTTGGACTCTACCAAAAATGATTCAAAATGTCATTTGGATCGGGCCTCATGTTGAATAACCACTTTTTAAACCCTCACAGTGACCAAAATTGCCATTTTTACAGAGTTTTGCTTACTCAAAATCTTCAATTTTGACCAATTTCAGGCACAGAAATGACTTTAAACACACTTATTTTAGTTGAAAAAGTAATAACTCACATCCAACCGTCATTTAAAGTCAAAAGATTAAATGTTAAAATTTCATCAATATTGACCATTTTTTCAACGTTCGACTGGTCCGGGGTCATCGTTTTTCATCAGAAAATTGATTTTTTGGACTCTACCAAAAATGATTCAAAATGTCATTTTGATCGGGCCTCATGTTGAATAACCACTTTTTAAACCCTCACAGTGACCAAAACTGCCATTTTTACAGAGTTTTGCTTACTCAAAATCTTCAATTTTGACCAATTTCAGGCACAGAAATGACTTTAAACACACTTATTTTAGTTGAAAAAGTAATAACTCACATCCAACCGTCATTTAAAGTCAAAAGATTAAATGTTAAAATTTCATCAATATTGACCATATTTTCAACGTTCGACTGGTCCGGGGTCATCGTTTTTCATCAGAAAATGGATTTTTTGGACTCTACCAAAAATGATTCAAAATGTCATTTGGATCGGGCCTCATGTTGAATAACCACTTTTTAAACCCTCACAGTGACCAAAACTGCCATTTTTACA
This sequence comes from Lissotriton vulgaris, assembly GCF_964263255.1. Lineage (NCBI taxonomy): Eukaryota > Metazoa > Chordata > Amphibia > Caudata > Salamandridae > Lissotriton > Lissotriton vulgaris. The sequence continues at coordinate 21,144 of NW_028253365.1, forward strand.
GAGTTTTGCTTACTCAAAATCTTCAATTTTGACCAATTTCAGGCACAGAAATGACTTTAAACACACTTATTTTAGTTGAAAAAGTAATAACTCACATCCAACCGTCATTTAGAGTCAAAAGATTAAATGTTAAAATTTCATCAATATTGACCATTTTTTCAACGTTCGACTGGTCCGGGGTCATCGTTTCTCATCAGAAAATTGATTTTTTGGACTCTACCAAAAATGATTCAAAATGTCATTTTGATCGGGCCTCATGTTGAATAACCACTTTTTAAACCCTCACAGTGACCAAAACTGCCATTTTTACAGAGTTTTGCTTACTCAAAATCTTCAATTTTGACCAATTTCAGGCACAGAAATGACTTTAAACACACTTATTTTAGTTGAAAAAGTAATAACTCACATCCAACCGTCATTTAAAGTCAAAAGATTAAATGTTAAAATTTCATCAATATTGACCATTTTTATAACGTTCGACTGGTCCGGGGTCATCGTTTTTCATCAGAAAATTGATTTTTTGGACTCTACCAAAAATGATTCAAAATGTCATTTGGATCGGGCCTCATGTTGAATAACCACTTTTTAAACCCTCACAGTGACCAAAACTGCCATTTTTACAGAGTTTTGCTTACTCAAAATCTTCAATTTTGACCAATTTCAGGCACAGAAATGACTTTAAACACACTTATTTTAGTTGAAAAAGTAATAACTCACATCCAACCGTCATTTAAAGTCAAAAGATTAAATGTTAAAATTTCATCAATATTGACCATTTTTTCAACGTTCGACTGGTCCGGGGTCATCGTTTTTCATCAGAAAATTGATTTTTTGGACTCTACCAAAAATGATTCAAAATGTCATTTGGATCGGGCCTCATGTTGAATAACCACTTTTTAATCCCTCACAGTGACCAAAACTGCCATTTTTACAGAGTTTTGCTTACTCAAAATCTTCAATTTTGACCAATTTCAGGCACAGAAATGACTTTAAACACACTTATTTTAGTTGAAAAAGTAATAACTCACATCCAACCGTCATTTAAAGTCAAAAGATTAAATGTTAAAATTTCATCAATATTGACCATTTTTTCAACGTTCGACTGGTCCGGGGTCATCGTTTTTCATCAGAAAATGGATTTTTTGGACTCTACCAAAAATGATTCAAAATGTCATTTGGATCGGGCCTTATGTTGAATAACCACTTTTTAAACCCTCAAAGTGACCAAAATTGCCATTTTTACAGAGTTTTGCTTACTCAAAATCTTCAATTTTGACCAATTTCAGGCACAGAAATGACTTTAAACACACTTATTTTAGTTGAAAAAGTAATAACTCACATCCAACCGTCATTTAAAGTCAAAAGATTAAATGTTAAAATTTCATCAATATTGACCATTTTTTCAACGTTCGACTGGTCCGGGGTCATCGTTTTTCATCAGAAAATTGATTTTTTGGACTCTACCAAAAATGATTCAAAATGTCATTTGGATCGGGCCTCATGTTGAATAACCACTTTTTAAACCCTCACAGTGACCAAAACTGCAATTTTTACAGAGTTTTGCTTACTCAAAATCTTCAATTTTGACCAATTTCAGGCACAGAAATGACTTTAAACACACTTATTTTAGTTGAAAAAGTAATAACTCACATCCAACCGTCATTTAAAGTCAAAAGATTAAATGTTAAAATTTCATCAATATTGACCATTTTTTCAACGTTCGACTGGTCCGGGGTCATCGTTTTTCATAAGAAAATTGATTTTTTGGACTCTACCAAAAATGATTCAAAATGTCATTTTGATCGGGCCTCATGTTGAATAACCACTTTTTAAACCCTCACAGTGACCAAAACTGCCATTTTTACAGAGTTTTGCTTACTCAAAATCTTCAATTTTGACCAATTTCAGGCACAGAAATGACTTTAAACACACTTATTTTAGTTGAAAAAGTAATAACTCACATCCAACCGTCATTTAAAGTCAAAAGATTAAATGTTAAAATTTCATCAATATTGACCATTTTTATAACGTTCGACTGGTCCGGGGTCATCGTTTTTCATCAGAAAATTGATTTTTTGGACTCTACCAAAAATGATTCAAAATGTCATTTGGATCGGGCCTCATGTTGAATAACCACTTTTTAAACCCTCACAGTGACCAAAACTGCCATTTTTACAGAGTTTTGCTTACTCAAAATCTTCAATTTTGACCAATTTCAGGCACAGAAATGACTTTAAACACACTTATTTTAGTTGAAAAAGTAATAACTCACATCCAACCGTCATTTAAAGTCAAAAGATTAAATGTTAAAATTTCATCAATATTGACCATTTTTTCAACGTTCGACTGGTCCGGGGTCATCGTTTTTCATCAGAAAATTGATTTTTTGGACTCTACCAAAAATGATTCAAAATGTCATTTGGATCGGGCCTCATGTTGAATAACCACTTTTTAATCCCTCACAGTGACCAAAACTGCCATTTTTACAGAGTTTTGCTTACTCAAAATCTTCAATTTTGACCAATTTCCGGGCACAGAAATGACTTTAAACACACTTATTTTAGTTGAAAAAGTAATAACTCACATCCAACCGTCATTTAAAGTCAAAAGATTAAATGTTAAAATTTCATCAATATTGACCATTTTTTCAACGTTCGACTGGTCCGGGGTCATCGTTTTTCATCAGAAAATGGATTTTTTGGACTCTACCAAAAATGATTCAAAATGTCATTTGGATCGGGCCTTATGTTGAATAACCACTTTTTAAACCCTCAAAGTGACCAAAATTGCCATTTTTACAGAGTTTTGCTTACTCAAAATCTTCAATTTTGACCAATTTCAGGCACAGAAATGACTTTAACTCCATAGCTGCTAATACACATTCCTCCCCAGTGCTGCGCTGTCCATTAGAACTAGTGCTGAATGGACGTTCAATGGTCGTGCGCAGCACTGGGGAGGTAGCGCTGCTGACGACCATTGGTCGTGCGCAGCACTTAAGGGGTTAAACACACTTATTTTAGTTGAAAAAGTAATAACTCACATCCAACCGTCATTTAAAGTCAAAAGATTAAATGTTAAAATTTCATCAATATTGACCATTTTTTCAACGTTCGACTGGTCCGGGGTCATCGTTTTTCATCAGAAAATTGATTTTTTGGACTCTACCAAAAATGATTCAAAATGTCATTTGGATCGGGCCTCATGTTGAATAACCACTTTTTAAACCCTCACAGTGACCAAAACTGCAATTTTTACAGAGTTTTGCTTACTCAAAATCTTCAATTTTGACCAATTTCAGGCACAGAAATGACTTTAAACACACTTATTTTAGTTGAAAAAGTAATAACTCACATCCAACCGTCATTTAAAGTCAAAAGATTAAATGTTAAAATTTCATCAATATTGACCATTTTTTCAACGTTCGACTGGTCCGGGGTCATCGTTTTTCATAAGAAAATTGATTTTTTGGACTCTACCAAAAATGATTCAAAATGTCATTTTGATCGGGCCTCATGTTGAATAACCACTTTTTAAACCCTCACAGTGACCAAAACTGCCATTTTTACAGAGTTTTGCTTACTCAAAATCTTCAATTTTGACCAATTTCAGGCACAGAAATGACTTTAAACACACTTATTTTAGTTGAAAAAGTAATAACTCACATCCAACCGTCATTTAAAGTCAAAAGATTAAATGTTAAAATTTCATCAATATTGACCATTTTTTCAACGTTCGACTGGTCCGGGGTCATCATTTTTCATCAGAAAATTGATTTTTTGGACTCTACCAAAAATGATTCAAAATGTCATTTGGATCGGGCCTCATGTTGAATAACCACTTTTTAATCCCTCACAGTGACCAAAACTGCCATTTTTACAGAGTTTTGCTTACTCAAAATCTTCAATTTTGACCAATTTCAGGCACAGAAATGACTTTAAACACACTTATTTTAGTTGAAAAAGTAATAACTCACATCCAACCGTCATTTAAAGTCAAAAGATTAAATGTTAAAATTTCATCAATATTGACCATTTTTTCAACGTTCGACCGGTCCGGGGTCATCGTTTTTCATCAGAAAATGGATTTTTTGGACTCTACCAAAAATGATTCAAAATGTCATTTGGATCGGGCCTTATGTTGAATAACCACTTTTTAAACCCTCAAAGTGACCAAAATTGCCATTTTTACAGAGTTTTGCTTACTCAAAATCTTCAATTTTGACCAATTTCAGGCACAGAAATGACTTTAAACACACTTATTTTAGTTGAAAAAGTAATAACTCACATCCAACCGTCATTTAAAGTCAAAAGATTAAATGTTAAAATTTCATCAATATTGACCATTTTTTCAACGTTCGACTGGTCCGGGGTCATCGTTTTTCATCAGAAAATTGATTTTTTGGACTCTACCAAAAATGATTCAAAATGTCATTTTGATCGGGCCTCATGTTGAATAACCACTTTTTAAACCCTCAAAGTGACCAAAATTGCCATTTTTACAGAGTTTTGCTTACTCAAAATCTTCAATTTTGACCAATTTCAGGCACAGAAATGACTTTAACTCCATAGCTGCTAATACACATTCCTCCCCAGTGCTGCGCTGTCCATTAGAACTAGTGCTGAATGGACGTTCAATGGTCGTGCGCAGCACTGGGGAGGTAGCGCTGCTGACGACCATTGGTCGTGCGCAGCACTTAAGGGGTTAAACACACTTATTTTAGTTGAAAAAGTAATAACTCACATCCAACCGTCATTTAAAGTCAAAAGATTAAATGTTAAAATTTCATCAATATTGACCATTTTTTCAACGTTCGACTGGTCCGGGGTCATCGTTTTTCATCAGAAAATTGATTTTTTGGACTCTACCAAAAATGATTCAAAATGTCATTTGGATCGGGCCTCATGTTGAATAACCACTTTTTAAACCCTCACAGTGACCAAAACTGCAATTTTTACAGAGTTTTGCTTACTCAAAATCTTCAATTTTGACCAATTTCAGGCACAGAAATGACTTTAAACACACTTATTTTAGTTGAAAAAGTAATAACTCACATCCAACCGTCATTTAAAGTCAAAAGATTAAATGTTAAAATTTCATCAATATTGACCATTTTTTCAACGTTCGACTGGTCCGGGGTCATCGTTTTTCATAAGAAAATTGATTTTTTGGACTCTACCAAAAATGATTCAAAATGTCATTTTGATCGGGCCTCATGTTGAATAACCACTTTTTAAACCCTCACAGTGACCAAAACTGCCATTTTTACAGAGTTTTGCTTACTCAAAATCTTCAATTTTGACCAATTTCAGGCACAGAAATGACTTTAAACACACTTATTTTAGTTGAAAAAGTAATAACTCACATCCAACCGTCATTTAAAGTCAAAAGATTAAATGTTAAAATTTCATCAATATTGACCATTTTTTCAACGTTCGACTGGTCCGGGGTCATCGTATTTCATCAGAAAATTGATTTTTTGGACTCTACCAAAAATGATTCAAAATGTCATTTGGATCGGGCCTCATGTTGAATAACCACTTTTTAATCCCTCACAGTGACCAAAACTGCCATTTTTACAGAGTTTTGCTTACTCAAAATCTTCAATTTTGACCAATTTCAGGCACAGAAATGACTTTAAACACACTTATTTTAGTTGAAAAAGTAATAACTCACATCCAACCGTCATTTAAAGTCAAAAGATTAAATGTTAAAATTTCATCAATATTGACCATTTTTTCAACGTTCGACTGGTCCGGGGTCATCGTTTTTCATCAGAAAATAGATTTTTTGGACTCTACCAAAAATGATTCAAAATGTCATTTGGATCGGGCCTTATGTTGAATAACCACTTTTTAAACCCTCAAAGTGACCAAAATTGCCATTTTTACAGAGTTTTGCTTACTCAAAATCTTCAATTTTGACCAATTTCAGGCACAGAAATGACTTTAAACACACTTATTTTAGTTGAAAAAGTAATAACTCACATCCAACCGTCATTTAAAGTCAAAAGATTAAATGTTAAAATTTCATCAATATTGACCATTTTTTCAACGTTCGACTGGTCCGGGGTCATCGTTTTTCATCAGAAAATTGATTTTTTGGACTCTACCAAAAATGATTCAAAATGTCATTTTGATCGGGCCTCATGTTGAATAACCACTTTTTAAACCCTCACAGTGACCAAAACTGCCATTTTTACAGAGTTTTGCTTACTCAAAATCTTCAATTTTGACCAATTTCAGGCACAGAAATGACTTTAAACACACTTATTTTAGTTGAAAAAGTAATAACTCACATCCAACCGTCATTTAAAGTCAAAAGATTAAATGTTAAAATTTCATAAATATTGACCATTTTTTCAACGTTCGACTTGTCCGGGGTCATCGTTTTTCATCAGAAAATTGATTTTTGGACTCTACCAAAAATGATTCAAAATGTCATTTTGATCGGCCTCATGTTGAATAACCACTTTTTAAACCCTCACAGTGACCAAAACTGCCATTTTTACAGAGTTTTGCTTACTCAAAATCTTCAATTTTGACCAATTTCAGGCACAGAAATTACTTTAAACACACTTATTTTAGTTGAAAAAGTAATAACTCACATCCAACCATCATTTAAAGTCAAAAGATTAAATGTTAAAATTTCATCAATATTGACCATTTTTTCAACGTTCGACTGGTCTGGGGTCATCGTTTTTCATCAGAAAATGGATTTTTTGGACTCTACCAAAAATGATTCAAAATGTCATTTGGATCGGGCCTCATGTTGAATAACCACTTTTTAAACCCTCACAGTGACCAAAACTGCCATTTTTACAGAGTTTTGCTTACTCAAAATCTTCAATTTTGACCAATTTCAGGCACAGAAATGACTTTAAACACACTTATTTTAGTTGAAAAAGTAATAACTCACATCCAACCGTCATTTAAAGTCAAAAGATTAAATGTTAAAATTTCATCAATATTGACCATTTTTTCAACGTTCGACTGGTCCGGGGTCATCGTTTTTCATCAGAAAATTGATTTTTTGGACTCTACCAAAAATGATTCAAAATGTCATTTGGATCGGGCCTCATGTTGAATAACCACTTTTTAAACCCTCACAGTGACCAAAATTGCCATTTTTACAGAGTTTTGCTTACTCAAAATCTTCAATTTTGACCAATTTCAGGCACAGAAATGACTTTAAACACACTTATTTTAGTTGAAAAAGTAATAACTCACATCCAACCGTCATTTAAAGTCAAAAGATTAAATGTTAAAATTTCATCAATATTGACCATTTTTTCAACGTTCGACTGGTCCGGGGTCATCGTTTTTCATCAGAAAATTGATTTTTTGGACTCTACCAAAAATGATTCAAAATGTCATTTGGATCGGGCCTCATGTTGAATAACCACTTTTTAAACCCTCACAGTGACCAAAACTGCCATTTTTACAGAGTTTTGCTTACTCAAAATCTTCAATTTTGACCAATTTCAGGCACAGAAATGACTTTAAACACACTTATTTTAGTTGAAAAAGTAATAACTCACATCCAACCGTCATTTAAAGTCAAAAGATTAAATGTTAAAATTTCATCAATATTGACCATTTTTTCAACCTTCGACTGGTCCGGGGTCATCGTTTTTCATCAGAAAATTGATTTTTTGGACTCTACCAAAAATGATTCAAAATGTCATTTGGATCGGGCCTTATGTTGAATAACCACTTTTTAAACCCTCAAAGTGACCAAAATTGCCATTTTTACAGAGTTTTGCTTACTCAAAATCTTCAATTTTGACCAATTTCAGGCACAGAAATGACTTTAAACACACTTATTTTAGTTGAAAAAGTAATAACTCACATCCAACCGTCATTTAAAGTCAAAAGATTAAATGTTAAAATGTCATCAATATTGACCATTTTTTCAACCTTCGACTGGTCCGGGGTCATCGTTTTTCATCAGAAAATTGATTTTTTGGACTCTACCAAAAATGATTCAAATGTCATTTGGATCGGGCCTCATGTTGAATAACCACTTTTTAAACCCTCACAGTGACCAAAATTGCCATTTTTACAGAGTTTTGCTTACTCAAAATCTTCAATTTTGACCAATTTCAGGCACAGAAATGACTTTAAACACACTTATTTTAGTTGAAAAAGTAATAACTCACATCCAACCGTCATTTAAAGTCAAAAGATTAAATGTTAAAATTTCATCAATATTGACCATTTTTTCAACGTTCGACTGGTCCGGGGTCATCGTTTTTCATCAGAAAATTGATTTTTTGGACTCTACCAAAAATGATTCAAAATGTCATTTTGATCGGGCCTCATGTTGAATAACCACTTTTTAAACCCTCACAGTGACCAAAACTGCCATTTTACAGAGTTTTGCTTACTCAAAATCTTCAATTTTGACCAATTTCAGGCACAGAAATGACTTTAAACACACTTATTTTAGTTGAAAAAGTAATAACTCACATCCAACCGTCATTTAAAGTCAAAAGATTAAATGTTAAAATTTCATCAATATTGACCATTTTTTTCAACGTTCGACTGGTCCGGGGTCATCGTTTTTCATCAGAAAATGGATTTTTTGGACTCTACCAAAAATGATTCAAAATGTCATTTTGGATCGGGCCTCATGTTGAATAACCACTTTTTAAACCCTCACAGTGACCAAAACTGCCATTTTTACAGAGTTTTGCTTACTCAAAATCTTCAATTTTGACCAATTTCAGGCACAGAAATGACTTTAAACACACTTATTTTAGTTGAAAAAGTAATAACTCACATCCAACCGTCATTTAAAGTCAAAAGATTAAATGTTAAAATTTCATCAATATTGACCATTTTTTCAACCTTCGACTGGTCCGGGGTCATCGTTTTTCATCAGAAAATTGATTTTTTGGACTCTACCAAAAATGATTCAAAATGTCATTTGGATCGGGCCTTATGTTGAATAACCACTTTTTAAACCCTCAAAGTGACCAAAATTGCCATTTTTACAGAGTTTTGCTTACTCAAAATCTTCAATTTTGACCAATTTCAGGCACAGAAATGACTTTAAACACACTTATTTTAGTTGAAAAAGTAATAACTCACATCCAACCGTCATTTAAAGTCAAAAGATTAAATGTTAAAATTTCATCAATATTGACCATTTTTTCAACGTTCGACTGGTCCGGGGTTCATCGTTTTTCATCAGAAAATTGATTTTTTGGACTCTACCAAAAATGATTCAAAATGTCATTTGGATCGGGCCTCATGTTGAATAACCACTTTTTAAACCCTCACAGTGACCAAAATTGCCATTTTTACAGAGTTTTGCTTACTCAAAATCTTCAATTTTGACCAATTTCAGGCACAGAAATGACTTTAAACACACTTATTTTAGTTGAAAAAGTAATAACTCACATCCAACCGTCATTTAAAGTCAAAAGATTAAATGTTAAAATTTCATCAATATTGACCATTTTTTCAACGTTCGACTGGTCCGGGGTCATCGTTTTTCATCAGAAAATTGATTTTTTTGGACTCTACCAAAAATGATTCAAAATGTCATTTTGATCGGGCCTCATGTTGAATAACCACTTTTTAAACCCTCACAGTGACCAAAACTGCCATTTTTACAGAGTTTTGCTTACTCAAAATCTTCAATTTTGACCAATTTCAGGCACAGAAATGACTTTAAACACACTTATTTTAGTTGAAAAAGTAATAACTCACATCCAACCGTCATTTAAAGTCAAAAGATTAAATGTTAAAATTTCATAAATATTGACCATTTTTTCAACGTTCGACTGGTCCGGGGTCATCGTTTTTCATCAGAAAAATTGATTTTTTGGACTCTACCAAAAATGATTCAAAATGTCATTTTGATCGGGCCTCATGTTGAATAACCACTTTTTAAACCCTCACAGTGACCAAAACTGCCATTTTTACAGAGTTTTGCTTACTCAAAATCATCAATTTTGACCAATTTCAGGCACAGAAATTACTTTAAACACACTTATTTTAGTTGAAAAAGTAATAACTCACATCCAACCGTCATTTAAAATCAAAAGATTAAATGTTAAAATTTCATCAATATTGACCATTTTTTCAACGTTCGACTGGTCTGGGGTCATCGTTTTTCATCAGAAAATGGATTTTTTGGACTCTACCAAAAATGATTCAAAATGTCATTTGGATCGGGCCTCATGTTGAATAACCACTTTTTAAACCCTCACAGTGACCAAAACTGCCATTTTTACAGAGTTTTGCTTACTCAAAATCTTCAATTTTGACCAATTTCAGGCACAGAAATGACTTTAAACACACTTATTTTAGTTGAAAAAGTAATAACTCACATCCAACCGTCATTTAAAGTCAAAAGATTAAATGTTAAAATTTCATCAATATTGACCATTTTTATAACGTTCGACTGGTCCGGGGTCATCGTTTTTCATCAGAAAATTGATTTTTTGGACTCTACCAAAAATGATTCAAAATGTCATTTGGATCGGGCCTCATGTTGAATAACCACTTTTTAAACCCTCACAGTGACCAAAACTGCCATTTTTACAGAGTTTTGCTTACTCAAAATCGTCAATTTTGACCAATTTCAGGCACAGAAATGACTTTAAACACACTTATTTTAGTTGAAAAAGTAATAACTCACATCCAACCGTCATTTAAAGTCAAAAGATTAAATGTTAAAATTTCATCAATATTGACCATTTTTTCAACGTTCGACTGGTCCGGGGTCATCGTTTTTCATCAGAAAATTGATTTTTTGGACTCTACCAAAAATGATTCAAAATGTCATTTGGATCGGGCCTCATGTTGAATAACCACTTTTTAATCCCTCAGAGTGACCAAAACTGCCATTTTTACAGAGTTTTGCTTACTCAAAATCTTCAATTTTGACCAATTTCAGGCACAGAAATGACTTTAAACACTCTTATTTTAGTTGAAAAAGTAATAACTCACTTCCAACCGTCATTTAAAGTCAAAAGATTAAATGTTAAAATTTCATCAATATTGACCATTTTTTCAACGTTCGACTGGTCTGGGGTCATCGTTTTTCATCAGAAAATGGATTTTTTGGACTCTACCAAAAATGATTCAAAATGTCATTTGGATCGGGCCTCATGTTGAATAACCACTTTTTAAACCCTCACAGTGACCAAAACTGCCATTTTTACAGAGTTTTGCTTACTCAAAATCTTCAATTTTGACCAATTTCAGGCACAGAAATGACTTTAAACACACTTATTTTAGTTGAAAAAGTAATAACTCACATCCAACCGTCATTTAAAGTCAAAAGATTAAATGTTAAAATTTTCATCAATATTGACCATTTTTATAACGTTCGACTGGTCCGGGGTCATCGTTTTTCATCAGAAAATTGATTTTTGGACTCTACCAAAAATGATTCAAAATGTCATTTGGATCGGGCCTCATGTTGAATAACCACTTTTTAAACCCTCCACAGTGACCAAAACTGCCATTTTTACAGAGTTTTGCTTACTCAAAATCTTCAATTTTGACCAATTTCAGGCACAGAAATGACTTTAAACACACTTATTTTAGTTGAAAAAGTAATAACTCACATCCAACCGTCATTTAAAGTCAAAAGATTAAATGTTAAAATTTCATCAATATTGACCATTTTTTCAACGTTCGACTGGTCCGGGGTCATCGTTTTTCATCAGAAAATTGATTTTTTGGACTCTACCAAAAATGATTCAAAATGTCATTTGGATCGGGCCTTATGTTGAATAACCACTTTTTAAACCCTCAAAGTGACCAAAATTGCCATTTTTACAGAGTTTTGCTTACTCAAAATCTTCAATTTTGACCAATTTCAGGCACAGAAATGACTTTAAACACACTTATTTTAGTTGAAAAAGTAATAACTCACATCCAACCGTCATTTAAAGTCAAAAGATTAAAATGTTAAAATTTCATCAATATTGACCATTTTTTCAACGTTCGACTGGTCCGGGGTCATCGTTTTTCATCAGAAAATTGATTTTTTGGACTCTACCAAAAATGATTCAAAATGTCATTTGGATCGGGCCTCATGTTGAATAACCACTTTTTAAACCCTCACAGTGACCAAAATTGCCATTTTTACAGAGTTTTGCTTACTCAAAATCTTCAATTTTGACCAATTTCAGGCACAGAAATGACTTTAAACACACTTATTTTAGTTGAAAAAGTAATAACTCACATCCAACCGTCATTTAAAGTCAAAAGATTAAATGTTAAAATTTCATCAATATTGACCATTTTTTCAACCTTCGACTGGTCCGGGGTCATCGTTTTTCATCAGAAAATTGATTTTTTGGACTCTACCAAAAATGATTCAAAATGTCATTTGGATCGGGCCTCATGTTGAATAACCACTTTTTAAACCCTCACAGTGACCAAAATTGCCATTTTTACAGAGTTTTGCTTACTCAAAATCTTCAATTTTGACCAATTTCAGGCACAGAAATGACTTTAAACACACTTATTTTAGTTGAAAAAGTAAAAACTCACATCCAACCGTCATTTAAAGTCAAAAGATTAAATGTTAAAATTTCATCAATATTGACCATTTTTTCAACGTTCGACTGGTCCGGGGTCATCGTTTTTCATCAGAAAATTGATTTTTTGGACTCTACCAAAAATGATTCAAAATGTCATTTTGATCGGGCCTCATGTTGAATAACCACTTTTTAAACCCTCACAGTGACCAAAACTGCCATTTTTACAGAGTTTTGCTTACTCAAAATCTTCAATTTTGACCAATTTCAGGCACAGAAATGACTTTAAGCACACTTATTTTAGTTGAAAAAGTAATAACTCACATCCAACCGTCATTTAAAGTCAAAAGATTAAATGTTAAAATTTCATCAATATTGACCATTTTTTCAACGTTCGACTGGTCCGGGGTCATCGTTTTTCATCAGAAAATGGATTTTTTGGACTCTACCAAAAATGATTCAAAATGTCATTTGGATCGGGCCTCATGTTGAATAACCACTTTTTAAACCCTCACAGTGACCAAAACTGCCATTTTTACAGAGTTTTGCTTACTCAAAATCTTCAATTTTGACCAATTTCAGGCACAGAAATGACTTTAAACACACTTATTTTAGTTGAAAAAGTAATAACTCACATCCAACCGTCATTTAAAGTCAAAAGATTAAATGTTAAAATTTCATCAATATTGACCATTTTTTCAACCTTCGACTGGTCCGGGGTCATCGTTTTTCATCAGAAAATTGATTTTTTGGACTCTACCAAAAATGATTCAAAATGTCATTTGGATCGGGCCTTATGTTGAATAACCACTTTTTAAACCCTCAAAGTGACCAAAATTGCCATTTTTACAGAGTTTTGCTTACTCAAAATCTTCAATTTTGACCAATTTCAGGCACAGAAATGACTTTAAACACACTTATTTTAGTTGAAAAAGTAATAACTCACATCCAACCGTCATTTAAAGTCAAAAGATTAAATGTTAAAATTTCATCAATATTGACCATTTTTTCAACGTTCGACTGGTCCGGGGTCATCGTTTTTCATCAGAAAATTGATTTTTTGGACTCTACCAAAAAATGATTCAAAATGTTATTTGGATCGGGCCTCATGTTGAATAACCACTTTTTAAACCCTCACAGTGACCAAAACTGCCATTTTTACAGAGTTTTGCTTACTCAAAATCTTCAATTTTGACCAATTTCAGGCACAGAAATGACTTTAAACACACTTATTTTAGTTGAAAAAGTAATAACTCACATCCAACCGTCATTTAAAGTCAAAAGATTAAATGTTAAAATTTCATAAATATTGACCATTTTTTCAACGTTCGACTGGTCCGGGGTCATCGTTTTTCATCAGAAAATTGATTTTTTGGACTCTACCAAAAATGATTCAAAATGTCATTTTGATCGGGCCTCATGTTGAATAACCACTTTTTAAACCCTCACAGTGACCAAAACTGCCATTTTTACAGAGTTTTGCTTACTCAAAATCATCAATTTTGACCAATTTCAGGCACAGAAATTACTTTAAACACACTTATTTTAGTTGAAAAAGTAATAACTCACATCCAACCGTCATTTAAAGTCAAAAGATTAAATGTTAAAATTTCATCAATATTGACCATTTTTTCAACGTTCGACTGGTCTGGGGTCATCGTTTTTCATCAGAAAATGGATTTTTTGGACTCTACCAAAAATGATTCAAAATGTCATTTGGATCGGGCCTCATGTTGAATAACCACTTTTTAAACCCTCACAGTGACCAAAACTGCCATTTTTACAGAGTTTTGCTTACTCAAAATCTTCAATTTTGACCAATTTCAGGCACAGAAATGACTTTAAACACACTTATTTTAGTTGAAAAAGTAATAACTCACATCCAACCGTCATTTAAAGTCAAAAGATTAAATGTTAAAATTTCATCAATATTGACCATTTTTATAACGTTCGACTGGTCCGGGGTCATCGTTTTTCATCAGAAAATTGATTTTTTGGACTCTACCAAAAATGATTCAAAATGTCATTTGGATCGGGCCTCATGTTGAATAACCACTTTTTAAACCCTCACAGTGACCAAAACTGCCATTTTTACAGAGTTTTGCTTACTCAAAATCTTCAATTTTGACCAATTTCAGGCACAGAAATGACTTTAAACACACTTATTTTAGTTGAAAAAGTAATAACTCACATCCAACCGTCATTTAAAGTCAAAAGATTAAATGTTAAAATTTCATCAATATTGACCATTTTTTCAACGTTCGACTGGTCCGGGTCATCGTTTTTCATCAGAAAATTGATTTTTTGGACTCTACCAAAAATGATTCAAAATGTCATTTGGATCGGGCCTCATGTTGAATAACCACTTTTTAATCCCTCAGAGTGACCAAAACTGCCATTTTTACAGAGTTTTGCTTACTCAAAATCTTCAATTTTGACCAATTTCAGGCACAGAAATGACTTTAAACACTCTTATTTTAGTTGAAAAAGTAATAACTCACTTCCAACCGTCATTTAAAGTCAAAAGATTAAATGTTAAAATTTCATCAATATTGACCATTTTTTCAACGTTCGACTGGTCTGGGGTCATCGTTTTTCATCAGAAAATGGATTTTTTGGACTCTACCAAAAATGATTCAAAATGTCATTTGGATCGGGCCTCATGTTGAATAACCACTTTTTAAACCCTCACAGTGACCAAAACTGCCATTTTTACAGAGTTTTGCTTACTCAAAATCTTCAATTTTGACCAATTTCAGGCACAGAAATGACTTTAAACACACTTATTTTAGTTGAAAAAGTAATAACTCACATCCAACCGTCATTTAAAGTCAAAAGATTAAATGTTAAAATTTCATCAATATTGACCATTTTTATAACGTTCGACTGGTCCGGGGTCATCGTTTTTCATCAGAAAATTGATTTTTTGGACTCTACCAAAAATGATTCAAAATGTCATTTGGATCGGGCCTCATGTTGAATAACCACTTTTTAAACCCTCACAGTGACCAAAACTGCCATTTTTACAGAGTTTTGCTTACTCAAAATCTTCAATTTTGACCAATTTCAGGCACAGAAATGACTTTAAACACACTTATTTTAGTTGAAAAAGTAATAACTCACATCCAACCGTCATTTAAAGTCAAAAGATTAAATGTTAAAATTTCATCAATATTGACCATTTTTTCAACGTTCGACTGGTCCGGGGTCATCGTTTTTCATCAGAAAATTGATTTTTTGGACTCTACCAAAAATGATTCAAAATGTCATTTGGATCGGGCCTCATGTTGAATAACCACTTTTTAATCCCTCAGAGTGACCAAAACTGCCATTTTTACAGAGTTTTGCTTACTCAAAATCTTCAATTTTGACCAATTTCAGGCACAGAAATGACTTTAAACACTCTTATTTTAGTTGAAAAAGTAATAACTCACTTCCAACCGTCATTTAAAGTCAAAAGATTAAATGTTAAAATTTCATCAATATTGACCATTTTTTCAACGTTCGACTGGTCCGGGGTCATCGTTTTTCATCAGCAAATGGATTTTTTGGACTCTACCAAAAATGATTCAAAATGTCATTTGGATCGGGCCTTATGTTGAATAACCACTTTTTAAACCCTCAAAGTGACCAAAATTGCCATTTTTACAGAGTTTTGCTTACTCAAAATCTTCAATTTTGACCAATTTCAGGCACAGAAATGACTTTAAACACACTTATTTTAGTTGAAAAAGTAATAACTCACATCCAACCGTCATTTAAAGTCAAAAGATTAAATGTTAAAATTTCATCAATATTGACCATTTTTTCAACGTTCGACTGGTCCGGGGTCATCGTTTTTCATCAGAAAATTGATTTTTTGGACTCTACCAAAAATGATTCAAAATGTCATTTGGATCGGGCCTCATGTTGAATAACCACTTTTTAAACCCTCACAGTGACCAAAATTGCCATTTTTACAGAGTTTTGCTTACTCAAAATCTTCAATTTTGACCAATTTCAGGCACAGAAATGACTTTAAACACACTTATTTTAGTTGAAAAAGTAATAACTCACATCCAACCGTCATTTAAAGTCAAAAGATTAAATGTTAAAATTTCATCAATATTGACCATTTTTTCAACCTTCGACTGGTCCGGGGTCATCGTTTTTCATCAGAAAATTGATTTTTTGGACTCTACCAAAAATGATTCAAAATGTCATTTGGATCGGGCCTCATGTTGAATAACCACTTTTTAAACCCTCACAGTGACCAAAATTGCCATTTTTACAGAGTTTTGCTTACTCAAAATCTTCAATTTTGACCAATTTCAGGCACAGAAATGACTTTAAACACACTTATTTTAGTTGAAAAAGTAATAACTCACATCCAACCGTCATTTAAAGTCAAAAGATTAAATGTTAAAATTTCATCAATATTGACCATTTTTTCAACGTTCGACTGGTCCGGGGTCATCGTTTTTCATCAGAAAATTGATTTTTTGGACTCTACCAAAAATGATTCAAAATGTCATTTTGATCGGGCCTCATGTTGAATAACCACTTTTTAAACCCTCACAGTGACCAAAACTGCCATTTTTACAGAGTTTTGCTTACTCAAAATCTTCAATTTTGACCAATTTCAGGCACAGAAATGACTTTAAGCACACTTATTTTAGTTGAAAAAGTAATAACTCACATCCAACCGTCATTTAAAGTCAAAAGATTAAATGTTAAAATTTCATCAATATTGACCATTTTTTCAACGTTCGACTGGTCCGGGGTCATCGTTTTTCATCAGAAAATGGATTTTTTGGACTCTACCAAAAATGATTCAAAATGTCATTTGGATCGGGCCTCATGTTGAATAACCACTTTTTAAACCCTCACAGTGACCAAAACTGCCATTTTTACAGAGTTTTGCTTACTCAAAATCTTCAATTTTGACCAATTTCAGGCACAGAAATGACTTTAAACACACTTATTTTAGTTGAAAAAGTAATAACTCACATCCAACCGTCATTTAAAGTCAAAAGATTAAATGTTAAAATTTCATCAATATTGACCATTTTTTCAACCTTCGACTGGTCCGGGGTCATCGTTTTTCATCAGAAAATTGATTTTTTGGACTCTACCAAAAATGATTCAAAATGTCATTTGGATCGGGCCTTATGTTGAATAACCACTTTTTAAACCCTCAAAGTGACCAAAATTGCCATTTTTACAGAGTTTTGCTTACTCAAAATCTTCAATTTTGACCAATTTCAGGCACAGAAATGACTTTAAACACACTTATTTTAGTTGAAAAAGTAATAACTCACATCCAACCGTCATTTAAAGTCAAAAGATTAAATGTTAAAATTTCATCAATATTGACCATTTTTTCAACGTTCGACTGGTCCGGGGTCATCGTTTTTCATCAGAAAATTGATTTTTTGGACTCTACCAAAAATGATTCAAAATGTCATTTGGATCGGGCCTCATGTTGAATAACCACTTTTTAAACCCTCACAGTGACCAAAACTGCCATTTTTACAGAGTTTAGCTTACTCAAAATCTTCAATTTTGACCAATTTCAGGCACAGAAATGACTTTAAACACACTTATTTTAGTTGAAAAAGTAATAACTCACATCCAACCGTCATTTAAAGTCAAAAGATTAAATGTTAAAATTTCATAAATATTGACCATTTTTTCAACGTTCGACTGGTCCGGGGTCATCGTTTTTCATCAGAAAATTGATTTTTTGGACTCTACCAAAAATGATTCAAAATGTCATTTTGATCGGGCCTCATGTTGAATAACCACTTTTTAAACCCTCACAGTGACCAAAACTGCCATTTTTACAGAGTTTTGCTTACTCAAAATCATCAATTTTGACCAATTTCAGGCACAGAAATTACTTTAAACACACTTATTTTAGTTGAAAAAGTAATAACTCACATCCAACCGTCATTTAAAGTCAAAAGATTAAATGTTAAAATTTCATCAATATTGACCATTTTTTCAACGTTCGACTGGTCTGGGGTCATCGTTTTTCATCAGAAAATGGATTTTTTGGACTCTACCAAAAATGATTCAAAATGTCATTTGGATCGGGCCTCATGTTGAATAACCACTTTTTAAACCCTCACAGTGACCAAAACTGCCATTTTTACAGAGTTTTGCTTACTCAAAATCTTCAATTTTGACCAATTTCAGGCACAGAAATGACTTTAAACACACTTATTTTAGTTGAAAAAGTAATAACTCACATCCAACCGTCATTTAAAGTCAAAAGATTAAATGTTAAAATTTCATCAATATTGACCATTTTTATAACGTTCGACTGGTCCGGGGTCATCGTTTTTCATCAGAAAATTGATTTTTTGGACTCTACCAAAAATGATTCAAAATGTCATTTGGATCGGGCCTCATGTTGAATAACCACTTTTAAACCCTCACAGTGACCAAAACTGCCATTTTTACAGAGTTTTGCTTACTCAAAATCTTCAATTTTGACCAATTTCAGGCACAGAAATGACTTTAAACACACTTATTTTAGTTGAAAAAGTAATAACTCACATCCAACCGTCATTTAAAGTCAAAAGATTAAATGTTAAAATTTCATCAATATGACCATTTTTTCAACGTTCGACTGGTCCGGGGTCATCGTTTTTCATCAGAAAATTGATTTTTTGGACTCTACCAAAAATGATTCAAAATGTCATTTGGATCGGGCCTCATGTTGAATAACCACTTTTTAATCCTCACAGTGACCAAAACTGCCATTTTACAGAGTTTTGCTTACTCAAAATCTTCAATTTTGACCAATTTCAGGCACAGAAATGACTTTAAACACTCTTATTTTAGTTGAAAAAGTAATAACTCACATCCAACCGTCATTTAAAGTCAAAAGATTAAATGTTAAAATTTCATCAATATTGACCATTTTTTCAACGTTCGACTGGTCCGGGGTCATCGTTTTTCATCAGAAAATGGATTTTTTGGACTCTACCAAAAATGATTCAAAATGTCATTTGGATCGGGCCTTATGTTGAATAACCACTTTTTAAACCCTCAAAGTGACCAAAATTGCCATTTTTACAGAGTTTTGCTAACTCAAAATCTTCAATTTTGACCACTTTCAGGCACAGAAATGACTTTAAACACACTTATTTGAGTTGAAAAAGTAATAACTCACATCCAACCGTCATTTAAAGGTCAAAAGATTAAATGTTAAAATTTCATCAATATTGACCATTTTTTCAACGTTCGACTGGTCCGGGGTCATCGTTTTTCATCAGAAAATTGATTTTTTGGACTCTTACCAAAATGATTCAAAATGTCATTTGGATCGGGCCTCATGTTGAATAACCACTTTTTAAACCCTCACAGTGACCAAAACTGCAATTTTTACAGAGTTTTTGCTTACTCAAAATCTTCAATTTTGACCAATTTCAGGCACAGAAATGACTTAAACACACTTATTTTAGTTGAAAAAGTAATAACTCACATCCAACCGTCATTTAAAGTCAAAAGATTAAATGTTAAAATTTCATCAATATTGACCATTTTTTCAACGTTCGACTGGTCCGGGGTCATCGTTTTTCATAAGAAAATTGATTTTTTGGACTCTACCAAAAATGATTCAAAATGTCATTTTGATCGGGCCTCATGTTGAATAACCACTTTTTAAACCCTCACAGTGACCAAAACTGCCATTTTTACAGAGTTTTGCTTACTCAAAATCTTCAATTTTGACCAATTTCAGGCACAGAAATGACTTTAAACACACTTATTTTAGTTGAAAAAGTAATAACTCACATCCAACCGTCATTTAAAGTCAAAAGATTAAATGTTAAAATTTCATCAATATTGACCATTTTTTCAACGTTCGACTGGTCCGGGGTCATCGTTTTTCATCAGAAAATTGATTTTTTGGACTCTACCAAAAATGATTCAAAATGTCATTTGGATCGGGCCTCATGTTGAATAACCACTTTTTAATCCCTCACAGTGACCAAAACTGCCATTTTTACAGAGTTTTGCTTACTCAAAATCTTCAATTTTGACCAATTTCAGGCACAGAAATGACTTTAAACACACTTATTTTAGTTGAAAAAGTAATAACTCACATCCAACCGTCATTTAAAGTCAAAAGATTAAATGTTAAAATTTCATCAATATTGACCATTTTTTCAACGTTCGACTGGTCCGGGGTCATCGTTTTTCATCAGAAAATGGATTTTTTGGACTCTACCAAAAATGATTCAAAATGTCATTTGGATCGGGCCTTATGTTGAATAACCACTTTTTAAACCCTCAAAGTGACCAAAATTGCCATTTTTACAGAGTTTTGCTTACTCAAAATCTTCAATTTTGACCAATTTCAGGCACAGAAATGACTTTAAACACACTTATTTTAGTTGAAAAAGTAATAACTCACATCCAACCGTCATTTAAAGTCAAAAGATTAAATGTTAAAATTTCATCAATATTGACCATTTTTTCAACGTTCGACTGGTCCGGGGTCATCGTTTTTCATCAGAAAATTGATTTTTTGGACTCTACCAAAAATGATTCAAAATGTCATTTGGATCGGGCCTCATGTTGAATAACCACTTTTTAAACCCTCACAGTGACCAAAATTGCCATTTTTACAGAGTTTTGCTTACTCAAAATCTTCAATTTTGACCAATTTCAGGCACAGAAATGACTTTAAACACACTTATTTTAGTTGAAAAAGTAATAACTCACATCCAACCGTCATTTAAAGTCAAAAGATTAAATGTTAAAATTTCATCAATATTGACCATTTTTTCAACGTTCGACTGGTCCGGGGTCATCGTTTTTCATCAGAAAATTGATTTTTTTGGACTCTACCAAAAATGATTCAAAATGTCATTTTGATCGGGCCTCATGTTGAATAACCACTTTTTAAACCCTCACAGTGACCAAAACTGCCATTTTTACAGAGTTTTG
This sequence comes from Lissotriton vulgaris, assembly GCF_964263255.1. Lineage (NCBI taxonomy): Eukaryota > Metazoa > Chordata > Amphibia > Caudata > Salamandridae > Lissotriton > Lissotriton vulgaris. The sequence goes on from NW_028253365.1 coordinate 42,592, forward strand.
CTTACTCAAAATCTTCAATTTTGACCAATTTCAGGCACAGAAATGACTTTAAACACACTTATTTTAGTTGAAAAAGTAATAACTCACATCCAACCGTCATTTAAAGTCAAAAGATTAAATGTTAAAATTTCATAAATATTGACCATTTTTTCAACGTTCGACTGGTCCGGGGTCATCGTTTTTCATCAGAAAATTGATTTTTTGGACTCTACCAAAAATGATTCAAAATGTCATTTTGATCGGGCCTCATGTTGAATAACCACTTTTTAAACCCTCACAGTGACCAAAACTGCCATTTTTACAGAGTTTTGCTTACTCAAAATCTTCAATTTTGACCAATTTCAGGCACAGAAATTACTTTAAACACACTTATTTTAGTTGAAAAAGTAATAACTCACATCCAACCGTCATTTAAAGTCAAAAGATTAAATGTTAAAATTTCATCAATATTGACCATTTTTTCAACGTTCGACTGGTCTGGGGTCATCGTTTTTCATCAGAAAATGGATTTTTTGGACTCTACCAAAAATGATTCAAAATGTCATTTGGATCGGGCCTCATGTTGAATAACCACTTTTTAAACCCTCACAGTGACCAAAACTGCCATTTTTACAGAGTTTTGCTTACTCAAAATCTTCAATTTTGACCAATTTCAGGCACAGAAATGACTTTAAACACACTTATTTTAGTTGAAAAAGTAATAACTCACATCCAACCGTCATTTAAAGTCAAAAGATTAAATGTTAAAATTTCATCAATATTGACCATTTTTTCAACGTTCGACTGGTCCGGGGTCATCGTTTTTCATCAGAAAATTGATTTTTTGGACTCTACCAAAAATGATTCAAAATGTCATTTGGATCGGGCCTCATGTTGAATAACCACTTTTTAAACCCTCACAGTGACCAAAATTGCCATTTTTACAGAGTTTTGCTTACTCAAAATCATCAATTTTGACCAATTTCAGGCACAGAAATGACTTTAAACACACTTATTTTAGTTGAAAAAGTAATAACTCACATCCAACCGTCATTTAAAGTCAAAAGATTAAATGTTAAAATTTCATCAATATTGACCATTTTTTCAACGTTCGACTGGTCCGGGGTCATCGTTTTTCATCAGAAAATTGATTTTTTGGACTCTACCAAAAATGATTCAAAATGTCATTTTGATTGGGCCTCATGTTGAATAACCACTTTTTAAACCCTCACAGTGACCAAAACTGCCATTTTTACAGAGTTTTGCTTACTCAAAATCTTCAATTTTGACCAATTTCAGGCACAGAAATGACTTTAAACACACTTATTTTAGTTTAAAAAGTAATAACTCACATCCAACCGTCATTTAAAGTCAAAAGATTAAATGTTAAAATTTCATCAATATTGACCATTTTTTCAACGTTCGACTGGTCCGGGGTCATCGTTTTTCATCAGAAAATGGATTTTTTGGACTCTACCAAAAATGATTCAAAATGTCATTTGGATCGGGCCTCATGTTGAATAACCACTTTTTAAACCCTCACAGTGACCAAAACTGCCATTTTTACAGAGTTTTGCTTACTCAAAATCTTCAATTTTGACCAATTTCAGGCACAGAAATGACTTTAAACACACTTATTTTAGTTGAAAAAGTAATAACTCACATCCAACCGTCATTTAAAGTCAAAAGATTAAATGTTAAAATTTCATCAATATTGACCATTTTTTCAACCTTCGACTGGTCCGGAGTCATCGTTTTTCATCAGAAAATTGATTTTTTGGACTCTACCAAAAATGATTCAAAATGTCATTTGGATCGGGCCTCATGTTGAATAACCACTTTTTAAACCCTCACAGTGACCAAAATTGCCATTTTTACAGAGTTTTGCTTACTCAAAATCTTCAATTTTGACCAATTTCAGGCACAGAAATGACTTTAAACACACTTATTTTAGTTGAAAAAGTAATAACTCACATCCAACCGTCGTTTAAAGTCAAAAGATTAAATGTTAAAATTTCATCAATATTGACCATTTTTTCAACGTTCGACTGGTCCGGGGTCATCGTTTTTCATCAGAAAATTGATTTTTTGGTCTCTACCAAAAATGATTCAAAATGTCATTTGGATCGGGCCTCATGTTGAATAACCACTTTTTAAACCCTCACAGTGACCAAAACTGCAATTTTTACAGAGTTTTGCTTACTCAAAATCTTCAATTTTGACCAATTTCAGGCACAGAAATGACTTTAAACACACTCATTTTAGTTGAAAAAGTAATAACTCACATCCAACCGTCATTTAAAGTCAAAAGATTAAATGTTAAAATTTCATCAATATTGACCATTTTTTCAACGTTCGACTGGTCCGGGGTCATCGTTTTTCATAAGAAAATTGATTTTTTGGACTCTACCAAAAATGATTCAAAATGTCATTTTGATCGGGCCTCATGTTGAATAACCACTTTTTAAACCCTCACAGTGACCAAAACTGCCATTTTTACAGAGTTTTGCTTACTCAAAATCTTCAATTTTGACCAATTTCAGGCACAGAAATGACTTTAAACACACTTATTTTAGTTGAAAAAGTAATAACTCACATCCAACCGTCATTTAAAGTCAAAAGATTAAATGTTAAAATTTCATCAATATTGACCATTTTTTCAACGTTCGACTGGTCCGGGGTCATCGTTTTTCATCAGAAAATTGATTTTTTGGACTCTACCAAAAATGATTCAAAATGTCATTTGGATCGGGCCTCATGTTGAATAACCACTTTTTAATCCCTCACAGTGACCAAAACTGCCATTTTTACAGAGTTTTGCTTACTCAAAATCTTCAATTTTGACCAATTTCAGGCACAGAAATGACTTTAAACACACTTATTTTAGTTGAAAAAGTAATAACTCACATCCAACCGTCATTTAAAGTCAAAAGATTAAATGTTAAAATTTCATCAATATTGACCATTTTTTCAACGTTCGACTGGTCCGGGGTCATCGTTTTTCATCAGAAAATGGATTTTTTGGACTCTACCAAAAATGATTCAAAATGTCATTTGGATCGGGCCTTATGTTGAATAACCACTTTTTAAACCCTCAAAGTGACCAAAATTGCCATTTTTACAGAGTTTTGCTTACTCAAAATCTTCAATTTTGACCAATTTCAGGCACAGAAATGACTTTAAACACACTTATTTTAGTTGAAAAAGTAATAACTCACATCCAACCGTCATTTAAAGTCAAAAGATTAAATGTTAAAATTTCATCAATATTGACCATTTTTTCAACGTTCGACTGGTCCGGGGTCATCGTTTTTCATCAGAAAATTGATTTTTTGGACTCTACCAAAAATGATTCAAAATGTCATTTGGATCGGGCCTCATGTTGAATAACCACTTTTTAAACCCTCACAGTGACCAAAATTGCCATTTTTACAGAGTTTTGCTTACTCAAAATCTTCAATTTTGACCAATTTCAGGCACAGAAATGACTTTAAACACACTTATTTTAGTTGAAAAAGTAATAACTCACATCCAACCGTCATTTAAAGTCAAAAGATTAAATGTTAAAATTTCATCAATATTGACCATTTTTTCAACGTTCGACTGGTCCGGGGTCATCGTTTTTCATCAGAAAATTGATTTTTTTGGACTCTACCAAAAATGATTCAAAATGTCATTTTGATCGGGCCTCATGTTGAATAACCACTTTTTAAACCCTCACAGTGACCAAAACTGCCATTTTTACAGAGTTTTGCTTACTCAAAATCTTCAATTTTGACCAATTTCAGGCACAGAAATGACTTTAAACACACTTATTTTAGTTGAAAAAGTAATAACTCACATCCAACCGTCATTTAAAGTCAAAAGATTAAATGTTAAAATTTCATAAATATTGACCATTTTTTCAACGTTCGACTGGTCCGGGGTCATCGTTTTTCATCAGAAAATTGATTTTTTGGACTCTACCAAAAATGATTCAAAATGTCATTTTGATCGGGCCTCATGTTGAATAACCACTTTTTAAACCCTCACAGTGACCAAAACTGCCATTTTTACAGAGTTTTGCTTACTCAAAATCTTCAATTTTGACCAATTTCAGGCACAGAAATTACTTTAAACACACTTATTTTAGTTGAAAAAGTAATAACTCACATCCAACCGTCATTTAAAGTCAAAAGATTAAATGTTAAAATTTCATCAATATTGACCATTTTTTCAACGTTCGACTGGTCTGGGGTCATCGTTTTTCATCAGAAAATGGATTTTTTGGACTCTACCAAAAATGATTCAAAATGTCATTTGGATCGGGCCTCATGTTGAATAACCACTTTTTAAACCCTCACAGTGACCAAAACTGCCATTTTTACAGAGTTTTGCTTACTCAAAATCTTCAATTTTGACCAATTTCAGGCACAGAAATGACTTTAAACACACTTATTTTAGTTGAAAAAGTAATAACTCACATCCAACCGTCATTTAAAGTCAAAAGATTAAATGTTAAAATTTCATCAATATTGACCATTTTTTCAACGTTCGACTGGTCCGGGGTCATCGTTTTTCATCAGAAAATTGATTTTTTGGACTCTACCAAAAATGATTCAAAATGTCATTTGGATCGGGCCTCATGTTGAATAACCACTTTTTAAACCCTCACAGTGACCAAAATTGCCATTTTTACAGAGTTTTGCTTACTCAAAATCTTCAATTTTGACCAATTTCAGGCACAGAAATGACTTTAAACACACTTATTTTAGTTGAAAAAGTAATAACTCACATCCAACCGTCATTTAAAGTCAAAAGATTAAATGTTAAAATTTCATCAATATTGACCATTTTTTCAACCTTCGACTGGTCCGGGGTCATCGTTTTTCATCAGAAAATTGATTTTTTGGACTCTACCAAAAATGATTCAAAATGTCATTTGGATCGGGCCTCATGTTGAATAACCACTTTTTAAACCCTCACAGTGACCAAAATTGCCATTTTTACAGAGTTTTGCTTACTCAAAATCTTCAATTTTGACCAATTTCAGGCACAGAAATGACTTTAAACACACTTATTTTAGTTGAAAAAGTAATAACTCACATCCAACCGTCATTTAAAGTCAAAAGATTAAATGTTAAAATTTCATCAATATTGACCATTTTTTCAACGTTCGACTGGTCCGGGGTCATCGTTTTTCATCAGAAAATTGATTTTTTTGGACTCTACCAAAAATGATTCAAAATGTCATTTTGATCGGGCCTCATGTTGAATAACCACTTTTTAAACCCTCACAGTGACCAAAACTGCCATTTTTACAGAGTTTTGCTTACTCAAAATCTTCAATTTTGACCAATTTCAGGCACAGAAATGACTTTAAACACACTTATTTTAGTTGAAAAAGTAATAACTCACATCCAACCGTCATTTAAAGTCAAAAGATTAAATGTTAAAATTTCATCAATATTGACCATTTTTTCAACGTTCGACTGGTCCGGGGTCATCGTTTTTCATCAGAAAATTGATTTTTTGGACTCTACCAAAAATGATTCAAAATGTCATTTGGATCGGGCCTCATGTTGAATAACCACTTTTTAATCCCTCACAGTGACCAAAACTGCCATTTTTACAGAGTTTTGCTTACTCAAAATCTTCAATTTTGACCAATTTCAGGCACAGAAATGACTTTAAACACACTTATTTTAGTTGAAAAAGTAATAACTCACATCCAACCATCATTTAAAGTCAAAAGATTAAATGTTAAAATTTCATCAATATTGACCATTTTTTCAACGTTCGACTGGTCCGGGGTCATCGTTTTTCATCAGAAAATGGATTTTTTGGACTCTACCAAAAATGATTCAAAATGTCATTTGGATCGGGCCTTATGTTGAATAACCACTTTTTAAACCCTCAAAGTGACCAAAATTGCCATTTTTACAGAGTTTTGCTTACTCAAAATCTTCAATTTTGACCAATTTCAGGCACAGAAATGACTTTAAACACACTTATTTTAGTTGAAAAAGTAATAACTCACATCCAACCGTCATTTAAAGTCAAAAGATTAAATGTTAAAATGTCATCAATATTGACCATTTTTTCAACGTTCGACTGGTCCGGGGTCATCGTTTTTCATCAGAAAATTGATTTTTTGGACTCTACCAAAAATGATTCAAAATGTCATTTGGATCGGGCCTCATGTTGAATAACCACTTTTTAAACCCTCACAGTGACCAAAATTGCCATTTTTACAGAGTTTTGCTTACTCAAAATCTTCAATTTTGACCAATTTCAGGCACAGAAATGACTTTAAACACACTTATTTTAGTTGAAAAAGTAATAACTCACATCCAACCGTCATTTAAAGTCAAAAGATTAAATGTTAAAATTTCATCAATATTGACCATTTTTTCAACGTTCGACTGGTCCGGGGTCATCGTTTTTCATCAGAAAATTGATTTTTTTGGACTCTACCAAAAATGATTCAAAATGTCATTTTGATCGGGCCTCATGTTGAATAACCACTTTTTAAACCCTCACAGTGACCAAAACTGCCATTTTTACAGAGTTTTGCTTACTCAAAATCTTCAATTTTGACCAATTTCAGGCACAGAAATGACTTTAAACACACTTATTTTAGTTGAAAAAGTAATAACTCACATCCAACCGTCATTTAAAGTCAAAAGATTAAATGTTAAAATTTCATAAATATTGACCATTTTTTCAACGTTCGACTGGTCCGGGGTCATCGTTTTTCATCAGAAAATTGATTTTTTGGACTCTACCAAAAATGATTCAAAATGTCATTTTGATCGGGCCTCATGTTGAATAACCACTTTTTAAACCCTCACAGTGACCAAAACTGCCATTTTTACAGAGTTTTGCTTACTCAAAATCTTCAATTTTGACCAATTTCAGGCACAGAAATTACTTTAAACACACTTATTTTAGTTGAAAAAGTAATAACTCACATCCAACCGTCATTTAAAGTCAAAAGATTAAATGTTAAAATTTCATCAATATTGACCATTTTTTCAACGTTCGACTGGTCTGGGGTCATCGTTTTTCATCAGAAAATGGATTTTTTGGACTCTACCAAAAATGATTCAAAATGTCATTTGGATCGGGCCTCATGTTGAATAACCACTTTTTAAACCCTCACAGTGACCAAAACTGCCATTTTTACAGAGTTTTGCTTACTCAAAATCTTCAATTTTGACCAATTTCAGGCACAGAAATGACTTTAAACACACTTATTTTAGTTGAAAAAGTAATAACTCACATCCAACCGTCATTTAAAGTCAAAAGATTAAATGTTAAAATTTCATCAATATTGACCATTTTTTCAACGTTCGACTGGTCCGGGGTCATCGTTTTTCATCAGAAAATTGATTTTTTGGACTCTACCAAAAATGATTCAAAATGTCATTTGGATCGGGCCTCATGTTGAATAACCACTTTTTAAACCCTCACAGTGACCAAAATTGCCATTTTTACAGAGTTTTGCTTACTCAAAATCTTCAATTTTGACCAATTTCAGGCACAGAAATGACTTTAAACACACTTATTTTAGTTGAAAAAGTAATAACTCACATCCAACCGTCATTTAAAGTCAAAAGATTAAATGTTAAAATTTCATCAATATTGACCATTTTTTCAACCTTCGACTGGTCCGGGGTCATCGTTTTTCATCAGAAAATTGATTTTTTGGACTCTACCAAAAATGATTCAAAATGTCATTTGGATCGGGCCTCATGTTGAATAACCACTTTTTAAACCCTCACAGTGACCAAAATTGCCATTTTTACAGAGTTTTGCTTACTCAAAATCTTCAATTTTGACCAATTTCAGGCACAGAAATGACTTTAAACACACTTATTTTAGTTGAAAAAGTAATAACTCACATCCAACCGTCATTTAAAGTCAAAAGATTAAATGTTAAAATTTCATCAATATTGACCATTTTTTCAACGTTCGACTGGTCCGGGGTCATCGTTTTTCATCAGAAAATTGATTTTTTTGGACTCTACCAAAAATGATTCAAAATGTCATTTTGATCGGGCCTCATGTTGAATAACCACTTTTTAAACCCTCACAGTGACCAAAACTGCCATTTTTACAGAGTTTTGCTTACTCAAAATCTTCAATTTTGACCAATTTCAGGCACAGAAATGACTTTAAACACACTTATTTTAGTTGAAAAAGTAATAACTCACATCCAACCGTCATTTAAAGTCAAAAGATTAAATGTTAAAATTTCATCAATATTGACCATTTTTTCAACGTTCGACTGGTCCGGGGTCATCGTTTTTCATCAGAAAATTGATTTTTTGGACTCTACCAAAAATGATTCAAAATGTCATTTGGATCGGGCCTCATGTTGAATAACCACTTTTTAATCCCTCACAGTGACCAAAACTGCCATTTGTACAGAGTTTTGCTTACTCAAAATCTTCAATTTTGACCAATTTCAGGCACAGAAATGACTTTAAACACACTTATTTTAGTTGAAAAAGTAATAACTCACATCCAACCGTCATTTAAAGTCAAAAGATTAAATGTTAAAATTTCATCAATATTGACCATTTTTTCAACGTTCGACTGGTCCGGGGTCATCGTTTTTCATCAGAAAATGGATTTTTTGGACTCTACCAAAAATGATTCAAAATGTCATTTGGATCGGGCCTTATGTTGAATAACCACTTTTTAAACCCTCAAAGTGACCAAAATTGCCATTTTTACAGAGTTTTGCTTACTCAAAATCTTCAATTTTGACCAATTTCAGGCACAGAAATGACTTTAAACACACTTATTTTAGTTGAAAAAGTAATAACTCACATCCAACCGTCATTTAAAGTCAAAAGATTAAATGTTAAAATTTCATCAATATTGACCATTTTTTCAACGTTCGACTGGTCCGGGGTCATCGTTTTTCATCAGAAAATTGATTTTTTGGACTCTACCAAAAATGATTCAAAATGTCATTTGGATCGGGCCTCATGTTGAATAACCACTTTTTAAACCCTCACAGTGACCAAAATTGCCATTTTTACAGAGTTTTGCTTACTCAAAATCTTCAATTTTGACCAATTTCAGGCACAGAAATGACTTTAAACACACTTATTTTAGTTGAAAAAGTAATAACTCACATCCAACCGTCATTTAAAGTCAAAAGATTAAATGTTAAAATTTCATCAATATTGACCATTTTTTCAACGTTCGACTGGTCCGGGGTCATCGTTTTTCATCAGAAAATTGATTTTTTTGGACTCTACCAAAAATGATTCAAAATGTCATTTTGATCGGGCCTCATGTTGAATAACCACTTTTTAAACCCTCACAGTGACCAAAACTGCCATTTTTACAGAGTTTTGCTTACTCAAAATCTTCAATTTTGACCAATTTCAGGCACAGAAATGACTTTAAACACACTTATTTTAGTTGAAAAAGTAATAACTCACATCCAACCGTCATTTAAAGTCAAAAGATTAAATGTTAAAATTTCATAAATATTGACCATTTTTTCAACGTTCGACTGGTCCGGGGTCATCGTTTTTCATCAGAAAATTGATTTTTTGAACTCTACCAAAAATGATTCAAAATGTCATTTTGATCGGGCCTCATGTTGAATAACCACTTTTTAAACCCTCACAGTGACCAAAACTGCCATTTTTACAGAGTTTTGCTTACTCAAAATCTTCAATTTTGACCAATTTCAGGCACAGAAATTACTTTAAACACACTTATTTTAGTTGAAAAAGTAATAACTCACATCCAACCGTCATTTAAAGTCAAAAGATTAAATGTTAAAATTTCATCAATATTGACCATTTTTTCAACGTTCGACTGGTCTGGGGTCATCGTTTTTCATCAGAAAATGGATTTTTTGGACTCTACCAAAAATGATTCAAAATGTCATTTGGATCGGGCCTCATGTTGAATAACCACTTTTTAAACCCTCACAGTGACCAAAACTGCCATTTTTACAGAGTTTTGCTTACTCAAAATCTTCAATTTTGACCAATTTCAGGCACAGAAATGACTTTAAACACACTTATTTTAGTTGAAAAAGTAATAACTCACATCCAACCGTCATTTAAAGTCAAAAGATTAAATGTTAAAATTTCATCAATATTGACCATTTTTTCAACGTTCGACTGGTCCGGGGTCATCGTTTTTCATCAGAAAATTGATTTTTTGGACTCTACCAAAAATGATTCAAAATGTCATTTGGATCGGGCCTCATGTTGAATAACCACTTTTTAAACCCTCACAGTGACCAAAATTGCCATTTTTACAGAGTTTTGCTTACTCAAAATCTTCAATTTTGACCAATTTCAGGCACAGAAATGACTTTAAACACACTTATTTTAGTTGAAAAAGTAATAACTCACATCCAACCGTCATTTAAAGTCAAAAGATTAAATGTTAAAATTTCATCAATATTGACCATTTTTTCAACGTTCGACTGGTCCGGGGTCATCGTTTTTCATCAGAAAATTGATTTTTTGGACTCTACCAAAAATGATTCAAAATGTCATTTGGATCGGGCCTCATGTTGAATAACCACTTTTTAAACCCTCACAGTGACCAAAATTGCCATTTTTACAGAGTTTTGCTTACTCAAAATCTTCAATTTTGACCAATTTCAGGCACAGAAATGACTTTAAACACACTTATTTTAGTTGAAAAAGTAATAACTCACATCCAACCGTCATTTAAAGTCAAAAGATTAAATGTTAAAATTTCATCAATATTGACCATTTTTTCAACGTTCGACTGGTCCGGGGTCATCGTTTTCATCAGAAAATTGATTTTTTGGACTCTACCAAAAATGATTCAAAATGTCATTTTGATCGGGCCTCATGTTGAATAACCACTTTTTAAACCCTCACAGTGACCAAAACTGCCATTTTTACAGAGTTTTGCTTACTCAAAATCTTCAATTTTGACCAATTTCAGGCACAGAAATGACTTTAAACACACTTATTTTAGTTGAAAAAGTAATAACTCACATCCAACCGTCATTTAAAGTCAAAAGATTAAATGTTAAAATTTCATCAATATTGACCATTTTTTCAACGTTCGACTGGTCCGGGGTCATCGTTTTTCATCAGAAAATTGATTTTTTGGACTCTACCAAAAATGATTCAAAATGTCATTTGGATCGGGCCTCATGTTGAATAACCACTTTTTAAACCCTCACAGTGACCAAAACTGCCATTTTTACAGAGTTTTGCTTACTCAAAATCTTCAATTTTGACCAATTTCAGGCACAGAAATGACTTTAAACACACTTATTTTAGTTGAAAAAGTAATAACTCACATCCAACCGTCATTTAAAGTCAAAAGATTAAATGTTAAAATTTCATCAATATTGACCATTTTTTCAACGTTCGACTGGTCCGGGGTCATCGTTTTTCATCAGAAAATGATTTTTTGGACTCTACCAAAAATGATTCAAAATGTCATTTGGATCGGGCCTCATGTTGAATAACCACTTTTTAAACCCTCACAGTGACCAAAATTGCCATTTTTACAGAGTTTTGCTTACTCAAAATCTTCAATTTTGACCAATTTCAGGCACAGAAATGACTTTAAACACACTTATTTTAGTTGAAAAAGTAATAACTCACATCCAACCGTCATTTAAAGTCAAAAGATTAAATGTTAAAATTTCATCAATATTGACCATTTTTTCAACGTTCGACTGGTCCGGGGTCATCGTTTTTCATCAGAAAATTGATTTTTTGGACTCTACCAAAAATGATTCAAAATGTCATTTTGATCGGGCCTCATGTTGAATAACCACTTTTTAAACCCTCACAGTGACCAAAACTGCCATTTTTACAGAGTTTTGCTTACTCAAAATCTTCAATTTTGACCAATTTCAGGCACAGAAATGACTTTAAACACACTTATTTTAGTTGAAAAAGTAATAACTCACATCCAACCGTCATTTAAAGTCAAAAGATTAAATGTTAAAATTTCATCAATATTGACCATTTTTTCAACGTTCGACTGGTCCGGGGTCATCGTTTTTCATCAGAAAATTGATTTTTTGGACTCTACCAAAAATGATTCAAAATGTCATTTTGATCGGGCCTCATGTTGAATAACCACTTTTTAAACCCTCACAGTGACCAAAACTGCCATTTTTACAGAGTTTTGCTTACTCAAAATCTTCAATTTTGACCAATTTCAGGCACAGAAATGACTTTAAACACACTTATTTTAGTTGAAAAAGTAATAACTCACATCCAACCGTCATTTAAAGTCAAAAGATTAAATGTTAAAATTTCATCAATATTGACCATTTTTTCAACGTTCGACTGGTCCGGGGTCATCGTTTTTCATCAGAAAATTGATTTTTTGGACTCTACCAAAAATGATTCAAAATGTCATTTTGGATCGGGCCTCATGTTGAATAACCACTTTTTAAACCCTCACAGTGACCAAAACTGCCATTTTTACAGAGTTTTGCTTACTCAAAATCTTCAATTTTGACCAATTTCAGGCACAGAAATGACTTTAAACACACTTATTTTAGTTGAAAAAGTAATAACTCACATCCAACCGTCATTTAAAGTCAAAAGATTAAATGTTAAAATTTCATCAATATTGACCATTTTTTCAACGTTCGACTGGTCCGGGGTCATCGTTTTTCATCAGAAAATTGATTTTTTGGACTCTACCAAAAATGATTCAAAATGTCATTTGGATCGGGCCTCATGTTGAATAACCACTTTTTAAACCCTCACAGTGACCAAAACTGCCATTTTTACAGAGTTTTGCTTACTCAAAATCTTCAATTTTGACCAATTTCAGGCACAGAAATGACTTTAAACACACTTATTTTAGTTGAAAAAGTAATAACTCACATCCAACCGTCATTTAAAGTCAAAAGATTAAATGTTAAAATTTCATCAATATTGACCATTTTTTCAACGTTCGACTGGTCCGGGGTCATCGTTTTTCATCAGAAAATTGATTTTTTTGGACTCTACCAAAAATGATTCAAAATGTCATTTTGATCGGGCCTCATGTTGAATAACCACTTTTTAAACCCTCACAGTGACCAAAACTGCCATTTTTACAGAGTTTTGCTTACTCAAAATCTTCAATTTTGACCAATTTCAGGCACAGAAATGACTTTAAACACACTTATTTTAGTTGAAAAAGTAATAACTCACATCCAACCGTCATTTAAAGTCAAAAGATTAAATGTTAAAATTTCATCAATATTGACCATTTTTTCAACGTTCGACTGGTCCGGGGTCATCGTTTTTCATCAGAAAATTGATTTTTTGGACTCTACCAAAAATGATTCAAAATGTCATTTTGATCGGGCCTCATGTTGAATAACCACTTTTTAAACCCTCACAGTGACCAAAACTGCCATTTTTACAGAGTTTTGCTTACTCAAAATCTTCAATTTTGACCAATTTCAGGCACAGAAATGACTTTAAACACACTTATTTTAGTTGAAAAAGTAATAACTCACATCCAACCGTCATTTAAAGTCAAAAGATTAAATGTTAAAATTTCATCAATATTGACCATTTTTTCAACGTTCGACTGGTCCGGGGTCATCGTTTTTCATCAGAAAATTGATTTTTTGGACTCTACCAAAAATGATTCAAAATGTCATTTGGATCGGGCCTCATGTTGAATAACCACTTTTTAAACCCTCACAGTGACCAAAACTGCCATTTTTACAGAGTTTTGCTTACTCAAAATCTTCAATTTTGACCAATTTCAGGCACAGAAATGACTTTAAACACACTTATTTTAGTTGAAAAAGTAATAACTCACATCCAACCGTCATTTAAAGTCAAAAGATTAAATGTTAAAATTTCATCAATATTGACCATTTTTTCAACGTTCGACTGGTCCGGGGTCATCGTTTTTCATCAGAAAATTGGATTTTTTGGACTCTACCAAAAATGATTCAAAATGTCATTTGGATCGGGCCTCATGTTGAATAACCACTTTTTAAACCCTCAAAGTGACCAAAATTGCCATTTTTACAGAGTTTTGCTTACTCAAAATCTTCAATTTTGACCAATTTCAGGCACAGAAATGACTTTAAACACACTTATTTTAGTTGAAAAAGTAATAACTCACATCCAACCGTCATTTAAAGTCAAAAGATTAAATGTTAAAATTTCATCAATATTGACCATTTTTTCAACGTTCGACTGGTCCGGGGTCATCGTTTTTCATCAGAAAATTGATTTTTTGGACTCTACCAAAAATGATTCAAAATGTCATTTGGATCGGGCCTCATGTTGAATAACCACTTTTTAAACCCTCACAGTGACCAAAATTGCCATTTTTACAGAGTTTTGCTTACTCAAAATCTTCAATTTTGACCAATTTCAGGCACAGAAATGACTTTAAACACACTTATTTTAGTTGAAAAAGTAATAACTCACATCCAACCGTCATTTAAAGTCAAAAGATTAAATGTTAAAATTTCATCAATATTGACCATTTTTTCAACGTTCGACTGGTCCGGGGTCATCGTTTTTCATCAGAAAATTGATTTTTTTGGACTCTACCAAAAATGATTCAAAATGTCATTTTGATCGGGCCTCATGTTGAATAACCACTTTTTAAACCCTCACAGTGACCAAAACTGCCATTTTTACAGAGTTTTGCTTACTCAAAATCTTCAATTTTGACCAATTTCAGGCACAGAAATGACTTTAAACACACTTATTTTAGTTGAAAAAGTAATAACTCACATCCAACCGTCATTTAAAGTCAAAAGATTAAATGTTAAAATTTCATCAATATTGACCATTTTTTCAACGTTCGACTGGTCCGGGGTCATCGTTTTTCATCAGAAAATTGATTTTTTGGACTCTACCAAAAATGATTCAAAATGTCATTTGGATCGGGCCTCATGTTGAATAACCACTTTTTAAACCCTCACAGTGACCAAAACTGCCATTTTTACAGAGTTTTGCTTACTCAAAATCTTCAATTTTGACCAATTTCAGGCACAGAAATGACTTTAAACACACTTATTTTAGTTGAAAAAGTAATAACTCACATCCAACCGTCATTTAAAGTCAAAAGATTAAATGTTAAAATTTCATCAATATTGACCATTTTTCAACGTTCGACTGGTCCGGGGTCATCGTTTTTCATCAGAAAATGGATTTTTTGGACTCTACCAAAAATGATTCAAAATGTCATTTGGATCGGGCCTCATGTTGAATAACCACTTTTTAAACCCTCACAGTGACCAAAACTGCCATTTTTACAGAGTTTTGCTTACTCAAAATCTTCAATTTTGACCAATTTCAGGCACAGAAATGACTTTAAACACACTTATTTTAGTTGAAAAAGTAATAACTCACATCCAACCGTCATTTAAAGTCAAAAGATTAAATGTTAAAATTTCATCAATATTGACCATTTTTTCAACGTCGACTGGTCCGGGGTCATCGTTTTTCATCAGAAAATTGATTTTTTGGACTCTACCAAAAATGATTCAAAATGTCATTTGGATCGGGCCTCATGTTGAATAACCACTTTTTAAACCCTCACAGTGACCAAAATTGCCATTTTTACAGAGTTTTGCTTACTCAAAATCTTCAATTTTGACCAATTTCAGGCACAGAAATGACTTTAAACACACTTATTTTAGTTGAAAAAGTAATAACTCACATCCAACCGTCATTTAAAGTCAAAAGATTAAATGTTAAAATTTCATCAATATTGACCATTTTTTCAACGTTCGACTGGTCCGGGGTCATCGTTTTTCATCAGAAAATTGATTTTTTTGGACTCTACCAAAAATGATTCAAAATGTCATTTGGATCGGGCCTCATGTTGAATAACCACTTTTTAAACCCTCACAGTGACCAAAATTGCCATTTTTACAGAGTTTTGCTTACTCAAAATCTTCAATTTTGACCAATTTCAGGCACAGAAATGACTTTAAACACACTTATTTTAGTTGAAAAAGTAATAACTCACATCCAACCGTCATTTAAAGTCAAAAGATTAAATGTTAAAATTTCATCAATATTGACCATTTTTTCAACGTTCGACTGGTCCGGGGTCATCGTTTTTCATCAGAAAATTGATTTTTTGGACTCTACCAAAAATGATTCAAAATGTCATTTTGATCGGGCCTCATGTTGAATAACCACTTTTTAAACCCTCACAGTGACCAAAACTGCCATTTTTACAGAGTTTTGCTTACTCAAAATCTTCAATTTTGACCAATTTCAGGCACAGAAATGACTTTAAACACACTTATTTTAGTTGAAAAAGTAATAACTCACATCCAACCGTCATTTAAAGTCAAAAGATTAAATGTTAAAATTTCATCAATATTGACCATTTTTTCAACGTTCGACTGGTCCGGGGTCATCGTTTTTCATCAGAAAATTGATTTTTTGGACTCTACCAAAAATGATTCAAAATGTCATTTGGATCGGGCCTCATGTTGAATAACCACTTTTTAAACCCTCACAGTGACCAAAACTGCCATTTTTACAGAGTTTTGCTTACTCAAAATCTTCAATTTTGACCAATTTCAGGCACAGAAATGACTTTAAACACACTTATTTTAGTTGAAAAAGTAATAACTCACATCCAACCGTCATTTAAAGTCAAAAGATTAAATGTTAAAATTTCATCAATATTGACCATTTTTTCAACGTTCGACTGGTCCGGGGTCATCGTTTTTCATCAGAAAATTGATTTTTTGGACTCTACCAAAAATGATTCAAAATGTCATTTGGATCGGGCCTCATGTTGAATAACCACTTTTTAAACCCTCAAAGTGACCAAAATTGCCATTTTTACAGAGTTTTGCTTACTCAAAATCTTCAATTTTGACCAATTTCAGGCACAGAAATGACTTTAAACACACTTATTTTAGTTGAAAAAGTAATAACTCACATCCAACCGTCATTTAAAGTCAAAAGATTAAATGTTAAAATTTCATCAATATTGACCATTTTTTCAACGTTCGACTGGTCCGGGGTCATCGTTTTTCATCAGAAAATTGATTTTTTGGACTCTACCAAAAATGATTCAAAATGTCATTTGGATCGGCCTCATGTTGAATAACCACTTTTTAAACCCTCACAGTGACCAAAATTGCCATTTTTACAGAGTTTTGCTTACTCAAAATCTTCAATTTTGACCAATTTCAGGCACAGAAATGACTTTAAACACACTTATTTTAGTTGAAAAAGTAATAACTCACATCCAACCGTCATTTAAAGTCAAAAGATTAAATGTTAAAATTTCATCAATATTGACCATTTTTTCAACGTTCGACTGGTCCGGGGTCATCGTTTTTCATCAGAAAATTGATTTTTTGGACTCTACCAAAAATGATTCAAAATGTCATTTTGATCGGGCCTCATGTTGAATAACCACTTTTTAAACCCTCACAGTGACCAAAACTGCCATTTTTACAGAGTTTTGCTTACTCAAAATCTTCAATTTTGACCAATTTCAGGCACAGAAATGACTTTAAACACACTTATTTTAGTTGAAAAAGTAATAACTCACATCCAACCGTCATTTAAAGTCAAAAGATTAAATGTTAAAATTTCATAAATATTGACCATTTTTTCAACGTTCGACTGGTCCGGGGTCATCGTTTTTCATCAGAAAATTGATTTTTTGGACTCTACCAAAAATGATTCAAAATGTCATTTTGGATCGGGCCTCATGTTGAATAACCACTTTTTAAACCCTCACAGTGACCAAAACTGCCATTTTTACAGAGTTTTGCTTACTCAAAATCTTCAATTTTGACCAATTTCAGGCACAGAAATGACTTTAAACACACTTATTTTAGTTGAAAAAGTAATAACTCACATCCAACCGTCATTTAAAGTCAAAAGATTAAATGTTAAAATTTCATCAATATTGACCATTTTTTCAACGTTCGACTGGTCCGGGGTCATCGTTTTTCATCAGAAAATGGATTTTTGGACTCTACCAAAAATGATTCAAAATGTCATTTGGATCGGGCCTCATGTTGAATAACCACTTTTTAAACCCTCACAGTGACCAAAACTGCCATTTTTACAGAGTTTTGCTTACTCAAAATCTTCAATTTTGACCAATTTCAGGCACAGAAATGACTTTAAACACACTTATTTTAGTTGAAAAAGTAATAACTCACATCCAACCGTCATTTAAAGTCAAAAGATTAAATGTTAAAATTTCATCAATATTGACCATTTTTTCAACGTTCGACTGGTCCGGGGTCATCGTTTTTCATCAGAAAATTGATTTTTTGGACTCTACCAAAAATGATTCAAAATGTCATTTGGATCGGGCCTCATGTTGAATAACCACTTTTTAAACCCTCACAGTGACCAAAATTGCCATTTTTACAGAGTTTTGCTTACTCAAAATCTTCAATTTTGACCAATTTCAGGCACAGAAATGACTTTAAACACACTTATTTTAGTTGAAAAAGTAATAACTCACATCCAACCGTCATTTAAAGTCAAAAGATTAAATGTTAAAATTTCATCAATATTGACCATTTTTTCAACGTTCGACTGGTCCGGGGTCATCGTTTTTCATCAGAAAATTGATTTTTTTGGACTCTACCAAAAATGATTCAAAATGTCATTTGGATCGGGCCTCATGTTGAATAACCACTTTTTAAACCCTCACAGTGACCAAAATTGCCATTTTTACAGAGTTTTGCTTACTCAAAATCTTCAATTTTGACCAATTTCAGGCACAGAAATGACTTTAAACACACTTATTTTAGTTGAAAAAGTAATAACTCACATCCAACCGTCATTTAAAGTCAAAAGATTAAATGTTAAAATTTCATCAATATTGACCATTTTTTCAACGTTCGACTGGTCCGGGGTCATCGTTTTTCATCAGAAAATTGATTTTTTGGACTCTACCAAAAATGATTCAAAATGTCATTTGATCGGGCCTCATGTTGAATAACCACTTTTTAAACCCTCACAGTGACCAAAACTGCCATTTTTACAGAGTTTTGCTTACTCAAAATCTTCAATTTTGACCAATTTCAGGCACAGAAATGACTTTAAACACACTTATTTTAGTTGAAAAAGTAATAACTCACATCCAACCGTCATTTAAAGTCAAAAGATTAAATGTTAAAATTTCATCAATATTGACCATTTTTTCAACGTTCGACTGGTCCGGGGTCATCGTTTTTCATCAGAAAATTGATTTTTTGGACTCTACCAAAAATGATTCAAAATGTCATTTGGATCGGGCCTCATGTTGAATAACCACTTTTTAATCCCTCACAGTGACCAAAACTGCCATTTTTACAGAGTTTTGCTTACTCAAAATCTTCAATTTTGACCAATTTCAGGCACAGAAATGACTTTAAACACACTTATTTTAGTTGAAAAAGTAATAACTCACATCCAACCGTCATTTAAAGTCAAAAGATTAAATGTTAAAATTTCATCAATATTGACCATTTTTTCAACGTTCGACTGGTCCGGGGTCATCGTTTTTCATCAGAAAATGGATTTTTTGGACTCTACCAAAAATGATTCAAAATGTCATTTGGATCGGGCCTTCATGTTGAATAACCACTTTTTAAACCCTCACAGTGACCAAAATTGCCATTTTTACAGAGTTTTGCTTACTCAAAATCTTCAATTTTGACCAATTTCAGGCACAGAAATGACTTTAAACACACTTATTTTAGTTGAAAAAGTAATAACTCACATCCAACCGTCATTTAAAGTCAAAAGATTAAATGTTAAAATTTCATCAATATTGACCATTTTTTCAACGTTCGACTGGTCCGGGGTCATCGTTTTTCATCAGAAAATTGATTTTTTGGACTCTACCAAAAATGATTCAAAATGTCATTTGGATCGGGCCTCATGTTGAATAACCACTTTTTAAACCCTCACAGTGACCAAAATTGCCATTTTTACAGAGTTTTGCTTACTCAAAATCTTCAATTTTGACCAATTTCAGGCACAGAAATGACTTTAAACACACTTATTTTAGTTGAAAAAGTAATAACTCACATCCAACCGTCATTTAAAGTCAAAAGATTAAATGTTAAAATTTCATCAATATTGACCATTTTTTCAACGTTCGACTGGTCCGGGGTCATCGTTTTTCATCAGAAAATTGATTTTTTTGGACTCTACCAAAAATGATTCAAAATGTCATTTTGATCGGGCCTCATGTTGAATAACCACTTTTTAAACCCTCACAGTGACCAAAACTGCCATTTTTACAGAGTTTTGCTTACTCAAAATCTTCAATTTTGACCAATTTCAGGCACAGAAATGACTTTAAACACACTTATTTTAGTTGAAAAAGTAATAACTCACATCCAACCGTCATTTAAAGTCAAAAGATTAAATGTTAAAATTTCATCAATATTGACCATTTTTTCAACGTTCGACTGGTCCGGGGTCATCGTTTTTCATCAGAAAATTGATTTTTTGGACTCTACCAAAAATGATTCAAAATGTCATTTTGATCGGGCCTCATGTTGAATAACCACTTTTTAAACCCTCACAGTGACCAAAACTGCCATTTTTACAGAGTTTTGCTTACTCAAAATCTTCAATTTTGACCAATTTCAGGCACAGAAATGACTTTAAACACACTTATTTTAGTTGAAAAAGTAATAACTCACATCCAACCGTCATTTAAAGTCAAAAGATTAAATGTTAAAATTTCATCAATATTGACCATTTTTTCAACGTTCGACTGGTCTGGGGTCATCGTTTTTCATCAGAAAATGGATTTTTGGACTCTACCAAAAATGATTCAAAATGTCATTTGGATCGGGCCTCATGTTGAATAACCACTTTTTAAACCCTCACAGTGACCAAACTGCCATTTTTACAGAGTTTTGCTTACTCAAAATCTTCAATTTTGACCAATTTCAGGCACAGAAATGACTTTAAACACACTTATTTTAGTTGAAAAAGTAATAACTCACATCCAACCGTCATTTAAAGTCAAAAGATTAAATGTTAAAATTTCATCAATATTGACCATTTTTTCAACGTTCGACTGGTCCGGGGTCATCGTTTTTCATCAGAAAATTGATTTTTTGGACTCTACCAAAAATGATTCAAAATGTCATTTGGATCGGGCCTCATGTTGAATAACCACTTTTTAAACCCTCACAGTGACCAAAATTGCCATTTTTACAGAGTTTTGCTTACTCAAAATCTTCAATTTTGACCAATTTCAGGCACAGAAATGACTTTAAACACACTTATTTTAGTTGAAAAAGTAATAACTCACATCCAACCGTCATTTAAAGTCAAAAGATTAAATGTTAAAATTTCATCAATATTGACCATTTTTTCAACGTTCGACTGGTCCGGGGTCATCGTTTTTCATCAGAAAATTGATTTTTTGGACTCTACCAAAAATGATTCAAAATGTCATTTGATCGGGCCTCATGTTGAATAACCACTTTTTAAACCCTCACAGTGACCAAAATGCCATTTTTACAGAGTTTTGCTTACTCAAAATCTTCAATTTTGACCAATTTCAGGCACAGAAATGACTTTAAACACACTTATTTTAGTTGAAAAAGTAATAACTCACATCCAACCGTCATTTAAAGTCAAAAGATTAAATGTTAAAATTTCATCAATATTGACCATTTTTTCAACGTTCGACTGGTCCGGGGTCATCGTTTTTCATCAGAAAATTGATTTTTTGGACTCTACCAAAAATGATTCAAAATGTCATTTTGATCGGGCCTCATGTTGAATAACCACTTTTTAAACCCTCACAGTGACCAAAACTGCCATTTTTACAGAGTTTTGCTTACTCAAAATCTTCAATTTTGACCAATTTCAGGCACAGAAATGACTTTAAACACACTTATTTTAGTTGAAAAAGTAATAACTCACATCCAACCGTCATTTAAAGTCAAAAGATTAAATGTTAAAATTTCATCAATATTGACCATTTTTTCAACGTTCGACTGGTCCGGGGTCATCGTTTTTCATCAGAAAATTGATTTTTTGGACTCTACCAAAAATGATTCAAAATGTCATTTGGATCGGGCCTCATGTTGAATAACCACTTTTTAAACCCTCACAGTGACCAAAACTGCCATTTTTACAGAGTTTTGCTTACTCAAAATCTTCAATTTTGACCAATTTCAGGCACAGAAATGACTTTAAACACACTTATTTTAGTTGAAAAAGTAATAACTCACATCCAACCGTCATTTAAAGTCAAAAGATTAAATGTTAAAATTTCATCAATATTGACCATTTTTTCAACGTTCGACTGGTCCGGGGTCATCGTTTTTCATCAGAAAATTGATTTTTTGGACTCTACCAAAAATGATTCAAAATGTCATTTGGATCGGGCCTCATGTTGAATAACCACTTTTTAAACCCTCACAGTGACCAAAATTGCCATTTTTACAGAGTTTTGCTTACTCAAAATCTTCAATTTTGACCAATTTCAGGCACAGAAATGACTTTAAACACACTTATTTTAGTTGAAAAAGTAATAACTCACATCCAACCGTCATTTAAAGTCAAAAGATTAAATGTTAAAATTTCATCAATATTGACCATTTTTTCAACGTTCGACTGGTCCGGGGTCATCGTTTTTCATCAGAAAATTGATTTTTTTGGACTCTACCAAAAATGATTCAAAATGTCATTTGATCGGGCCTCATGTTGAATAACCACTTTTTAAACCCTCACAGTGACCAAAATTGCCATTTTTACAGAGTTTTGCTTACTCAAAATCTTCAATTTTGACCAATTTCAGGCACAGAAATGACTTTAAACACACTTATTTTAGTTGAAAAAGTAATAACTCACATCCAACCGTCATTTAAAGTCAAAAGATTAAATGTTAAAATTTCATCAATATTGACCATTTTTTCAACGTTCGACTGGTCCGGGGTCATCGTTTTTCATCAGAAAATTGATTTTTTGGACTCTACCAAAAATGATTCAAAATGTCATTTTGATCGGGCCTCATGTTGAATAACCACTTTTTAAACCCTCACAGTGACCAAAACTGCCATTTTTACAGAGTTTTGCTTACTCAAAATCTTCAATTTTGACCAATTTCAGGCACAGAAATGACTTTAAACACACTTATTTTAGTTGAAAAAGTAATAACTCACATCCAACCGTCATTTAAAGTCAAAAGATTAAATGTTAAAATTTCATCAATATTGACCATTTTTTCAACGTTCGACTGGTCCGGGGTCATCGTTTTTCATCAGAAATTGATTTTTTGGACTCTACCAAAAATGATTCAAAATGTCATTTGGATCGGGCCTCATGTTGAATAACCACTTTTTAAACCCTCACAGTGACCAAAACTGCCATTTTTACAGAGTTTTGCTTACTCAAAATCTTCAATTTTGACCAATTTCAGGCACAGAAATGACTTTAAACACACTTATTTTAGTTGAAAAGTAATAACTCACATCCAACCGTCATTTAAAGTCAAAAGATTAAATGTTAAAATTTCATCAATATTGACCATTTTTTCAACGTTCGACTGGTCCGGGGTCATCGTTTTTCATCAGAAAATTGATTTTTTGGACTCTACCAAAAATGATTCAAAATGTCATTTGGATCGGGCCTCATGTTGAATAACCACTTTTTAAACCCTCACAGTGACCAAAACTGCCATTTTTACAGAGTTTTGCTTACTCAAAATCTTCAATTTTGACCAATTTCAGGCACAGAAATGACTTTAAACACACTTATTTTAGTTGAAAAAGTAATAACTCACATCCAAC
The DNA here is from genome assembly GCF_964263255.1 of Lissotriton vulgaris. NCBI lineage: Eukaryota > Metazoa > Chordata > Amphibia > Caudata > Salamandridae > Lissotriton > Lissotriton vulgaris. The sequence continues at coordinate 66,323 of NW_028253365.1, forward strand.
CGTCATTTAAAGTCAAAAGATTAAATGTTAAAATTTCATCAATATTGACCATTTTTTCAACGTTCGACTGGTCCGGGGTCATCGTTTTTCATCAGAAAATTGATTTTTTGGACTCTACCAAAAATGATTCAAAATGTCATTTGGATCGGGCCTCATGTTGAATAACCACTTTTTAAACCCTCACAGTGACCAAAATTGCCATTTTTACAGAGTTTTGCTTACTCAAAATCTTCAATTTTGACCAATTTCAGGCACAGAAATGACTTTAAACACACTTATTTTAGTTGAAAAAGTAATAACTCACATCCAACCGTCATTTAAAGTCAAAAGATTAAATGTTAAAATTTCATCAATATTGACCATTTTTTCAACGTTCGACTGGTCCGGGGTCATCGTTTTTCATCAGAAAATTGATTTTTTGGACTCTACCAAAAATGATTCAAAATGTCATTTGGATCGGGCCTCATGTTGAATAACCACTTTTTAAACCCTCACAGTGACCAAAATGCCATTTTTACAGAGTTTTGCTTACTCAAAATCTTCAATTTTGACCAATTTCAGGCACAGAAATGACTTTAAACACACTTATTTTAGTTGAAAAAGTAATAACTCACATCCAACCGTCATTTAAAGTCAAAAGATTAAATGTTAAAATTTCATCAATATTGACCATTTTTTCAACGTTCGACTGGTCCGGGGTCATCGTTTTTCATCAGAAAATTGATTTTTTGGACTCTACCAAAAATGATTCAAAATGTCATTTGGATCGGGCCTCATGTTGAATAACCACTTTTTAAACCCTCACAGTGACCAAAACTGCCATTTTTACAGAGTTTTGCTTACTCAAAATCTTCAATTTTGACCAATTTCAGGCACAGAAATGACTTTAAACACACTTATTTTAGTTGAAAAAGTAATAACTCACATCCAACCGTCATTTAAAGTCAAAAGATTAAATGTTAAAATTTCATCAATATTGACCATTTTTTCAACGTTCGACTGGTCCGGGGTCATCGTTTTTCATCAGAAAATTGATTTTTTGGACTCTACCAAAAATGATTCAAAATGTCATTTGGATCGGGCCTCATGTTGAATAACCACTTTTTAAACCCTCACAGTGACCAAAACAGCCATTTTTACAGAGTTTTGCTTACTCAAAATCTTCAATTTTGACCAATTTCAGGCACAGAAATGACTTTAAACACACTTATTTTAGTTGAAAAAGTAATAACTCACATCCAACCGTCATTTAAAGTCAAAAGATTAAATGTTAAAATTTCATCAATATTGACCATTTTTTCAACGTTCGACTGGTCCGGGGTCATCGTTTTTCATCAGAAAATGGATTTTTTGGACTCTACCAAAAATGATTCAAAATGTCATTTGGATCGGGCCTCATGTTGAATAACCACTTTTTAAACCCTCACAGTGACCAAAACTGCCATTTTTACAGAGTTTTGCTTACTCAAAATCTTCAATTTTGACCAATTTCAGGCACAGAAATGACTTTAAACACACTTATTTTAGTTGAAAAAGTAATAACTCACATCCAACCGTCATTTAAAGTCAAAAGATTAAATGTTAAAATTTCATCAATATTGACCATTTTTTCAACGTTCGACTGGTCCGGGGTCATCGTTTTTCATCAGAAAATTGATTTTTTGGACTCTACCAAAAATGATTCAAAATGTCATTTTGATCGGGCCTCATGTTGAATAACCACTTTTTAAACCCTCACAGTGACCAAAACTGCCATTTTTACAGAGTTTTGCTTACTCAAAATCTTCAATTTTGACCAATTTCAGGCACAGAAATGACTTTAAACACACTTATTTTAGTTGAAAAAGTAATAACTCACATCCAACCGTCATTTAAAGTCAAAAGATTAAATGTTAAAATTTCATCAATATTGACCATTTTTTCAACGTTCGACTGGTCCGGGGTCATCGTTTTTCATCAGAAAATGGATTTTTTGGACTCTACCAAAAATGATTCAAAATGTCATTTGGATCGGGCCTCATGTTGAATAACCACTTTTTAAACCCTCACAGTGACCAAAACTGCCATTTTTAGAGAGTTTTGCTTACTCAAAATCTTCAATTTTGACCAATTTCAGGCACAGAAATGACTTTAAACACACTTATTTTAGTTGAAAAAGTAATAACTCACATCCAACCGTCATTTAAAGTCAAAAGATTAAATGTTAAAATTTCATCAATATTGACCATTTTTTCAACGTTCGACTGGTCCGGGGTCATCGTTTTTCATCAGAAAATGATTTTTTGGACTCTACCAAAAATGATTCAAAATGTCATTTGGATCGGGCCTCATGTTGAATAACCACTTTTTAAACCCTCACAGTGACCAAAACTGCCATTTTCCGGGGTCATCGTTTTTCATCAGAAAATTGATTTTTTGGACTCTACCAAAAATGATTCAAAATGTCATTTG
>NW_028253366.1:0-32868 GCF_964263255.1 Lissotriton vulgaris
CCCTCCTATCCACTGTTTAGAAAATCTCTCAAGACGTGGCTCTTCTCCCAGGCTTTTCATTAATAACTTTTTGCTGCACCTGTCCACGCACCCCCATTTAGCGCCAAGAAACCGCTGGTGAACGTGCGCTTAATAAATAATTTTACCACCAAGGTTTTGTACGCCCTCCTTCTGATGCGGATCTCTTCCCTCGGACCTCCAGCTTTGATGGTAGATAGGAGATCGCGTTTGGCGTTTTGGCATGAGGTGTTAAACCAGGTGCCTTTATGCGATCCCTGGGTTCTGTGAGGTCTACTGCAGAAGAGGTCTGCCTCAAGTGTTTTAATGAGTTGCTCATGTACATGTGCGAGGTCCTGTCTAATTTCCTGCGTACACATAGGGGCCCATAAATCAAATGTCTCCACGAGGATTGGGATAATCCTAGCGTAGAGGGTAGCAAGCTTATCTTCATTAGTAGATAGTTTTTCCCATCTTATCCTCCTTCTATTGTTTTCTAGGAGGAATCCCTCTCTGGGTTTTTGTTCGTTTGATACCCCATCCTCCCTACAGGGGATGGCATATTCCAGTTCCAAGGCATTGTGGTCGCTGTCCTCTCTAGATATTACTCTAAAGTCAGCCACCCTTTTCCAAGCATGTAACTGAACCAGAAGGTAATCTAATCTAGATTCTCTCCCGATTTTGTTATACGTGCATTTGCTCGGAATATCGGACTTAACGCGACCATTACAGGCCCTAAGGCCATGAGTGAGGGTAAGCATGTTTATCTGCACGGCTAACGGTGTCCATGCTCTCGGAGGGGCAGCCTCTGTTGGTGGAACCTGCCAACTTGAATCCTCCTCTAGGGAGGGTCCATCAAGAAAGCCGGGTAGTGGTTAAAAATGGGAATTGAAGTCTCCCCCTATTAAGTATGATGTGCCCTCAGGGATGGTTTCTAGAAGAGAGGACAATTCTGCAATGGTTTTGGAGGTGGCGGATATGGAGACTGGTCTGGAATAGACATTTATTATGAGTAATTTATGTGATCTCGGCCATTCAAGGATGACAGCCAGTATGTCTTCTGAGTCCACGGTATATCGTGAAGCTATGCAGCCAAGGTCTGAAGCCACCCAGATTGCCAGACCTCCCGATGGTCGACCTCTCCCACCCCATACTGCTTGGATTGAAAATATCTCAAATCCCCTATAGGTATGCTCCTCCCTTGCCCAAGTCTCTTGGAAGAGGCAGACACTTTTGGAGTTGATCAGTTCAGCCCATGATTCGGAGTCTATTTTATAGGCCAATCGTGCGACATTCCATGAGAGCAGCTTCAGTGTGTGAGGGACGTACTGAGAATTTCCCTTCGTGCCTTGGTTTATCGTTAAATTTATAAGGACTTTTGGAGATGTCCCCTGTGTCGGCCCTAGTCCCCTGTGTAGATACTCAGATTCAGTTGCCCTGTCTATTCTATGTTGGAGATTTCCTGAATTTCTGGGAGCAAGCTGCTCCTCCCCATGAGTGGAGTTAGGGGATTTTGGCCACCATCGTCATTAAAGTTGGTTGTGGCATGCTCGGATTGGTGCGGGGGTACCCTGTCTTCAGAGGCAAGCTGTCAGTCCACCAATTCAAGACAATCAAATCGATTGAAAGTCGGCAGAAATGGAGGCTGGTAGTGTCTTAAGGGCCAAGTTGGTCCTCGTTGATAACCACCCCATCCCATTCCTCTTCTTTTGACAGTCTCCCATCCCTGAGCATCATCATGAATTAGAGGGTAACCCGGTGCCATTCGCATTTGGTTGTAAGGGTTTCTCCTCACTCCCAGATTTCCCCCCCAGTTTCCTGACGGCTCATGCGGGTGTCCCCATCTCTGGTCGTTGTGTGTGTGGGTGTCTGATGGGTAGAAGAACGAGAGGGGAAGTGGATGGATATTATTTCCCTCGTCATCTGGGAAGCAACCACAAATGTAGGAGACTGTTCCTGGTTCTTTAAAACTGACCAGTATACAGTCGCCACTGATTGATTTGGGCGTCTTTCCTATCCATGAAACTCTTCTTACCATGCGAATATCGCTGGTCATGCCTCTGGGGAGTGGTCTAAATGTGGATAACCAGTTAATTACTTTATTTTTAAGTGAGGCCCCTGTTTCGATTGACGCAGGTTTTAGTGCAGGTGCCCCAGCTAGAATAACAGTGTATGCAGCTACCTCTGGTCGAAGATTTACAGTTACTGCTTTTTGTGTTTTTTGCAATGTTGTGTTATGATCTTGAAGGTTTTGTGTGTTGAATGATGGAGGTTTGGATGTACTTGTATGTTGTGACTGTAAATGTGTTGCATCGGTGGCTGCAAGTGTTTGCTGTAAGCTGGGGGGTTGTTTGTGGGGTTCACCAGCGGGTGTTACTGGTTGTTGCGGTCTGGCAAGAGGGTTATTTTGCTTCAGACTGGGTGCCTGGTTAGTAACTGGTTTTGGGTTTATAGTTGTAGTTGAGGATTTCGCGTTTTCAGCCTTATTGTTCTTAGTTGAATTCTGGGACTCAGGGCCCTTCTTATGTTTTGGGTCTGTACTAGGTGCTGTGGGACAGGAGTTCACTGGTTTCCAGCTGTCCATAAACTGGGAGGCGTTTTTTTCAAATTTAATAAGCCTCGCTTCTATTTTAATTAGACGGGCTTCTATAGGACCAAGCAAAGATCTAGGCAGGTTTCCTATGTCTGCGAGTGTGATGTCCTCTTCGGCTATCTCGGTGTTGTGATCTGTTGTGGGAGGCAGAAGTTCGGTGGGAATTTTGGGGGCCTTTACCGGGGGAGGGATCTCCGTTCTAACTGATGGTGGAGTCTCGTGTATGGTATTATCAAAGGTAGAGTTGTTATGTGTTGTACCTGGTTTTGATTTTTTCCCCTTCCTTTCTCTGTAGCTCTGTTTCCCCATTTTCCTTTTTTGTATTGCTCCTTCCCTTGCACCCCTAACTGTGCTTGGAGGCTCTATTGCATCTAAGGTGTTCGTGACCAGTGGCGGTTCTTCCCTGCGTGAGTTAGGAATTAGCTCGGTATGTTCCCCCACAATGATAGAAGTTGGAGGTTGTGTAATTTGTGACAGTGGGAGTGAGAGTAGACTCATATCTTCGAGGTCACTTAGGGTTTCCTCTGAGAGATCTAGACTGGTAGGTGGTTGATCCCCTCCACATGCTCCAAGCTGCGAACCGTCTGTATTCGGCCTTTCCTCAGGGGTTTTTGCCAATGCTAAAATGCCCATGGATGATCTCCTAACCCACTCAATTTCTTGAGAAATGCTCCTTTCTAAAACAGTGATATCATCAATCAGCAGGGATCCCGCCTTGAGGAAATAATTGTCAATTTTACCTTGGGCCGTTCCGGGTGTGGTAGGTCCAGCAAAAGCCAGGTTGGCTTTTCTCCTGGTCTCCATTTTACTCATTGTTTGTGGGACTCCTAGTGGATGCAAGCAGGGGCCCAGTGATGTTATAACGAGAGAGGGCCACTAGCGAGAAAATGGTGTGGCCCGGTCCGGTCTCTTCCGTCCTCGAATGGCCTCAAACGGCCCGCTCTTTGCCCGGTCTTCGCCCGCGCTTCCGTCCGCGCACGGCCCTCGTTCGCGTCTGGAGGCGGCGCTAAGTAGGAGGAGGGGGCGGGAAGAGGCACCAGGTGCGCGCGATATCCTGGCGCAAGCACCTCTGGTCCTCGCAGTCCCGCTCCCGTCGTCAGCAGCACAAGATCTCCCAGCAACGACACCCAGTGAGTCGAGTAACCGAGCACACGGGCTCGCAGTTTACTGTAAGGAGGTCAAGGGTCCTTTTGTCAGATGGCAGGTCAGGGCAGTGAGAGAATTCCAAACTCGGTTTTCCTGCACAACTTGCGAGTGGCTCCCGCGAAGCGGGGGCCGCGAGTCGTTTTGTAGCCCACAGGGAGGAGGGGGCGGGAAGAGGCACCAGGTGCGCGCAATATCCTGGCTCAAGCATCTCTGGTCCTCGCAGTCCCGCTCCCGGGGTCAGCAGCACAAGATCTCCCAGCAACGACACCCAGTGAGTCAAGTAACCGAGCACACGGGCTCCCAGGTTACTGTAAGGAGGTCAAGGGTCCTTTTGTCAGATGGCAGGTCAGGGCAGTGAGAGAATTCCAAACGCGGTTTTCCTGCACGACTTGCGAGCGGCTCCCGCGAAGCGGGGGGCGCGAGTCGTTTTGTAGCCCACAGGGAGGAGGGGGCGGGAAGAGCCACCAGGTGCGCGCGATATCCTGGCGCAAGCACCTCTGGTCCTCGCAGTCCCGCTCCCGGCGTCAGCAGCACAAGATCTCCCAGCAACGACACCCAGTGAGTCAAGTAACCGAGCACACGGGCTCCCAGGTTACTGTAAGGAGGTCAAGGGTCCTTTTGTCAGATGTCAGGTCAGGGCAGTGAGAGAATTCCAAACGAGGTTTTCCTGCACGACTTGCGAGCGGCTCCCGCGAAGCGGGGGCCGCGAGTCGTCTTGTAGCCCACAGGGAGGAGGGGGCGGGAAGAGCCACCAGGTGCGCGCGATATCCTGGCGCAAGCACCTCTGGTCCTCGCAGTCCCGCTCCCGGCGTCAGCAGCACAAGATCTCCCAGCAACGACACCCAGTGAGTCAAGTAACCGAGCACACGGGCTCCCAGGTTACTGTAAGGAGGTCAAGGGTCCTTTTGTCAGATGTCAGGTCAGGGCAGTGAGAGAATTCCAAACGAGGTTTTCCTGCACGACTTGCAAGCGGCTCCCGCGAAGCGGGGGCCGCGAGTCGTTTTGTAGCCTACAGGGAGGAGGGGGCGGGAAGAGGCACCAGGTGTGCGCGATATTCTGGCGCAAGCACCTCTGGTCTTCGCAGTCCCGCTCCCGGCGTCAGCAGCACAAGATCTCCCAGCAACGACACCCAGTGAGTCAAGTAACCAAGCACATGGGCTCCCAGGTTACTGTAAGGAGGTCAAGGGTCCTTTTGTCAGATGGCAGGTCAGGGCAGTGAGAGAATTCCAAACGCGGTTTTCCTGCACGACTTGCGAGCGGCTCCCGCGAAGCGGGGGCCGCGAGTCGTTTTGTAGCCCACAGGGAGGAGGGGGCGGGAAGAGGCACCGGGTGCACGCGATATCCTGGCGCAAGCGCCTCTGGTCCTCGCAGTCCCGCTCCCGGCGTCAGCAGCACAAGATCTCCCAGCAACGACACCCAGTGAGTCAAGTAACGGAGCACACGGGCTCCCAGGTTACTGTAAGGAGGTCAAGGGTCCTTTTGTCAGATGGCAGGTCAGGGCAGTGAGAGAATTCCAAACGCTGTTTTCCTGCACGACTTGCGAGGGGCACCCAGTTTCTGCCTTTGAAGTAGACAAACTTCAAAGGAAAGTCTTTTAGTGCACTGTCACAGGGCAGGCCTACCCGGGGCAGCTATCAAACTGGAAAAAGACTGGTGGAAGGCTCGGGAGATCACTGCTCTTCTGTTTTCTCATCAACAGGACGAATGGTACTCGTCATCACAACCAGCTCACAATATGTAGAGAATGGAGAGACGGGCGTTTTCAATAAAAAGGTATTATTTATTGAACAGTCTTTCTTCTCATACAAGAGAAATGAATTGCCACAATTGCAAGACTTGTTATTATAAAAAGTACGTACAGTAAATCGAGTATTGCGAAATAATACTGTAAAAGCATTGATATGGTTTCTTAGCCATACAATGGTTTAAAATGAATAAAACATATATACATTCATATATACATTTGACTAACGTACTCAACTGGTGCTTTTAACTACGCCTACCCCAGTGCACCTGACCTAAGCCTAATACTTGGAAGGGGAGTAAGTAAGTAGCAGTTTTAGTTAAGTTGGTTTTGCCAAGGTTTGCTTCAAGAATTCTCTCTAAGGGTTTAGTCAACATCATACCTCTGGAATAGAATGTTGGAGGTCTGGTATCTCCTTCCAGGGACTCGATATCCCAGTCACTCGCAAGAGTAGGCTGGAAACGCCGGAGCTGGATTCCTCGGCAGGAGAAAAGACAGCGTCTCTCTCAGCGCGTCAAAGAGGAGGAGAAGGGGCAGCGTCCGCGGGCAGCTTGCATCTGCTGGGCTCTTGCAGGTGGACAGGCGTTCAGCTCCTATGTTCACCACACCATCGTTCGCTCGTTAGCAGCGATAGCAGTAGCAATAGCAGGGATGTTATCATCAGCAGCAGCTTTAGCGTTTGCTTAAGGCAACGTTGGTAATATTTATACCTGAAAGGTGCCTTGTTTGACGTAAGTTTTTGGACATAAGACGTCAATAAAGATGTCACTAGGAAGTGATCGTCTATCAGTGCTCATTAGAGTTCTATTACTAATCAAAACATAGCACTCGGGGCTTTCCCAGGTTGCTGAGTTTTTATCTTGTTGAAGAACTCGGAGTGTTAATCTAGGAATCTTAGATAGTGGCCTCCGCTGTGTCATTTGCACTAATGAGCTGCAAAGGAAGTTGCAGAGGAAGCGATTCTGAAATGTGGCTCTGTTCGTGTGAGGCCAGAGACGAATTTCTGAATATTGCATTTGATCGGTTATGCCAATATAGGGGTACAAAGGGATTATAGCCGTGTGAAGGGGCGACCCTTACCTTCATGGCACGGCGAACCAGTGTGGACTCCCATATCTTCGGAACCACACATGCCGCAACTCAGCCAACCCAGGCTACTCCTCTCTCTGTCTCCCTACAGGCGCCGACAGCAACAGCGGTGCGCAGCGGACCGGAAGCAACCTTTTGTGACCCCGGAAGTGTGGCGAATCCCGAAGGACCGGAAGCGACCCCACCTGACCCCGGAAGTCACTCTCCAGGTTCCCGACCAGATGGTAGAAAAGCCGACAAGCCAGAGGATGCGATGTTCCCAGCAGTGGACTCGTGGCAGGAGTTAGCAACATGCGAAGAACCAGCAGCGGAGAGCAGAGGAGAAAGGAAGAGCCGAGAGAAGGAAGAGGAGGAAGACGTTTGGTGCGAGGATTGGTGGCGTCCTCAGGAGGTGGCTGGAGAGCGGCCGTAACTCGGAAGGGAGTTACGGTGGGGCACGTGAGTACCTTGTCACCTTTCTCCGTGTTTCCCCTTGTAGTTAGTGTGATTATTGTATATAGACTCACGAGCAGCACTGTAATAGTAAACGCACCCCCGGCACTGTATAGAACTGTACACCAACCCCCCCTCAAGCCACACTCTCTACCCGCTACCCGTCTTCTGCTTCCCTTCTCCACCTACCCTACTGTACCTCCCTCACGCTCGCTTCAAACCCTCTCACTCCCCGGTGCAGGTGACAGTATTCCGAGGTCCGTTGTCCTCAGGACTAATCGCCCTGTATTTGTTTCTATTACCTCCGAGGGCACACCGTTACCTACACCACGGAAAGACAACCTCAGGCCAGCAGCGGACATCCTACCGACGACCCCCTCGCCGGATCCTCACCGCAACGACCCCACCTGCATCTCTTACCTGGACTCCAACCCTGATACCTGTACTCCAAAGACCTGGTTTCTGTACACTCAATAAAATTCTCGCTAATCATAGCGCACTTCATCCGGCCTCCACGCCTGTTATTCCGGCCCGCCCCAACCTCCACTCCACAAGCTGTATATGGGCATAAGGTCACAGTATCGATCAGGGTCCTAGATTAGAACGCAACAAGCTGCGCTGGGCAGTCATTAACAGTGAAGACAGACTATATACTTATTGTTATTTGACGCGGGGCAAATTTTGTATATGACAAAGCAAAATACTGGTCAATTAAGTACATATATATATACACAATGTTTATCTCTTGTGCAAAGCATGGACATTTGGTAATAAATAAATTCATAAATATTACAAATATAAATATATATAAATAGTCAATCTATATACACACTATATACAAGAAGTTAGTGTAAAGTTGAGAATGGCTCAAAATCACAAACCCAAATTCATGTTGAAGAATGCCCATGCTGCGGGTGTTTGATGAAACCACCCATTGTTGCCATTGCCCCGAATTATTCACCAGTTCATAACGACATGGTTTAAAACAAACAATTACCCATTAGAAGTCTGTAATCAAGAAAAACTAAGGACAATCCTTATTTTCTAAAAGAGATTAAGCCCAAGTGGGTCTATGCAGCTGTTAATCTATAAGCCTTCTGGATAAAGTCGAACACCCCATGAGTCACATCACCCACCAGGGTTAAAAATATAATCCATGTGATATATAACATAATTCTATACATAATCACCAGTGTGCAAAAAAAAATGTGTAAAAGGGGCGCACATGATGAATACAAGTTCATGATTCAAACGGAAAGAGGATATGCTTAAGAACTCCAATTAGCAGCACATAACCATAAATTGGACACAGATATATCTTATGGGTCAAAGCAGTCGTGATTATACAGAATCTGCAATCTCAACATTAAAGGAGGTCCCCAGGTAACAAGTCACCCGAACTATAGACATGTATGAAGGTCTTCTGTTGTATTCAGACCTGACGGGGACTTTGTATTCAATTCCAAAATGTAGCGTGTTTCGCAGTGCTTTTTCACGATTGCCTCCTCTGTGAGACTGGGGTACGTAATCAATTGTATAGTAACTAAGATGTTTAGGGTCACTAGCATGAGCCGCCTCAAAATGCCTCGCCACTGGGTACGCCTGATCTTTATTAGAGATTGCACGTATATGCTGCAGAATTCTCTTGTGCACTGGCAGTTTAGTGCTGCCCACATAATGTAGTGCACAAGGACATTCCAAGACGTATACCACGTATTCTGTTTTGCATGTAATTCTCTTTTTAATGCATATCGGATAAGGCAAAAATGGGGTAGTGTATTCCTTCTTATTCTTTGGAAAATTGCATGCCTTGCACAAAATACATTTATAGAAGCCTTTCTGTGTGGATAGCCAGTTAGTTGGCAATTTAATTTCCGGACTATTCCTCACAAGGCAATTGCCCATGCATCTGGATTTTCTAAACGTCAAAAGAGGTGTCCGACTATGCTCTGCCACATCTGCACCTATTACTGGGTCATTCAAAATCAGGCCCCAATTTCGTTTTAAAATACTCCTGATTTTTCAGTGTTGTTTAATATAAGTTAGGATGACTCTCACTTTGGGTGTTTTATCAGTTGTATTATTCACCCCAGGTTTCTTAGAAACAAGTGCCTGATCCCTAGTCAGTGATTTGGTTTTATTTATTGCCTTGTCAATAACTGATGTTGAGTAACCTCGCGCCAAAAACCTTTGTTTGCTTTTCCTCTGGGCAATCTGGCATTCCATGTCACTGCTGCAAATGCGTTTAACCCGCAGCATCTTCCAAAAAGGAATACTTTGGATAAGGTGCTGCAGGTGATGGCTATTAGCATGCAGCAGTGAATTACCCGCTGTGAGTTTACGGTATAATCTGGTGGAAACAGTACCATTATCAATAAACACCTCCACATCAAGAAAAACCATGGATTGAGCGCTCATATGTGCAGTAAATTCAAGGTAAAGCTGGTTATCATTAAGCTGCTCAACAAACTGTTTGGCCTGGAGTTGGGGACCCCTCCAAATAATGAAGAGGTCGTCAATGTACCTGAGCCAAAGAGGTACATGTGTATCCAAAGATTGCCTAAATTGGCCCATGAGGACCCGCTCCTCCCACAGTCCCATGTGCAAGCACGCGTAACTGGGGGAAAAGCATGCCCCCATGGCAACTCCCCGAATTTGCTGGTAAATATTGTTATTGAAAGCGAAGAAGTTTTGTACCAAACACATAGTGATCATGGTAATAAGCATATTGTTGTGCATAGTAAGGCATGCTGGTCTGCGGTTAAGATAATGTTGGACTGCTTTGACACTATCCCTGTGGCTAATGGAGGTATAAAGCGAAGTGACGTCCATGGTAGTTAATATAGAGTTGTCACTCCACTGGACCCCTTGAATCTTCCTCAAGAAATCAGACGTGTCCTGAACATAGGATGGCAAACTGGTGACCCATTCCTGCAGAAAACAGTCTATATATTTAGACATATTCTCCATAATGCTCCCTATCGCCGAAATTATGGGTCTCCCTGGTGGTTTTGACCTATTTTTATGTATTTTTGGGAGAAAATACAGTGAGGGAATAGTAGGTTAATCATTCTTTAAAAATCGATATTCATCCTCACCGATCAAGCCACTACTCTTCCATGCAATCAGTTTACCATAAACGTTGTCCCATGAGGCTTTGACCATTTGTAAATTGCTTTGTTTGTAACAAGAGATGTCATTCAATTGGAGGTAGGCCTCCTCCATATACGAGTGCGGCCACAGGACAACGTTCCCCCCCTTGTCAGACTGCCTCACAATGAGGTCCTTGTTGTCCTGGAATTTTTTCATTAATTGAATGTAACATTGTTGCTGATAATTGGGTTTATTCTTAACAAAATTAACAGATTTATACAACTCCTTTAGTTCAATCGTCACCTGTTCCTGGAAAAGATCAAGGTTATCATGCAACATTAAAGGCTGAAATACTGATTTGGGCTTAAATAGTGTCTTAATTGTTCCACCAATATCTATATCCTCCAGCCCCAAATCACTAGTCATAGCACCCTGTTCTTTTTGCAATGATTTTAAATCCTGGAACAAGTCCACATCCCCGACCGTGAAAAATGGTGGACTACAGCTAGCCCTCACATCACACATCGGAGTTTTCTTAGCTTTAGGTTTATGAAATTTTTGCAATTTTAGTTTGCGTATAAATCTAAAAATGTCCATTCTAGTTTAGGAATAACTAAAACTACGTTCAGGACTGTAGGATAAACCAAGCGCAAGAATCTGTATTTCCACTTTGCTCAACACAGTGTCCGTTAAGTTGATGACTGTATTCACCACCGCTTCCTCATTTACTTTGCCTTGCGGTTCCATCTTCCTCTCGTCGCTTTTTTGTAAGGCTTGCTCATGTTGGCGACTGCACCTTCTCCTTCCGCTACGTTTGATGTTTGCCCTCCTGCGTTTTGCAGCAAATTCCGATTCTGGGGCCTGAGCGTGTCCCTCCTGTCCTGGCACAGGAAAATCCCCTCCTGTGCCAGGGAGAGTTTTGTAAAACCCAAGGATGCCTTCTTTGCCCTGTCCCCCTCTGTTTCACTCTCCGTGGTAGAGCTCGAATCAGAGGCGGACTTTGAGGCCACAGTGCAAATACTTGTACTGCTCACATCAACACATTGCTTTGCAATGCCAACTTTTGCTTTACACCATCATCTTTCGATTTATTGGATCCACAGATCCTATGTTTCTCTCCCTCTCTCTCTCTCCGTATATATATATATATAGTTATATATATATATATATATATATATATATATATATATATATATATATATATATATATATTACCTACTGGCGGTCGCCAGTAGGTATATATAGTTAGGATTTTTTCTCTATGGGACTTTTGAAAATTCTATGCCTAATAACTTTGGCGTTTGTGGACGGAATTGGCTGAAATTTTCAGGAAAATGGCACATTTTGTTTCTGAGCAGCACCTGGAAATTTGGGGGGGGTTCGTCAAGGGGGGGCCGAGAAAAAAGGGGGGTCCCAAAACGCGTTTTTCCCATGTTATTTTCCATAGGGCGGTTGGACTCACTTTTAGCCCGAACGGCTGAATGGATTTTCACGAAATTTGGCAAAATTGTAGGGACTGTTAGCCCGATGTGCCTTTGCTAGGTCTCAATATATGTGCTTCAATGGATTTTGAGAAATTAACGTTTAAATCAAGATATATATCTGTAACAGCGCTCCGGGCAGCTATCTGGTTAGCGAACCTTTCGCGTAACGGAACTTTGCGATGAGAAGCTGATTGGCCCTCCGGTGTCTGTCAACATTCTAAACAGTCCGGAGCGGCCGCCATCTTGTCTCTCGGTAGGATCGAGAGACAAGAGGAGGCCAAAACAAAGGGGGAAATTACCATAAGGGGGCATAGTAGATCCTCGTTGACCCCCTAGGTTTTATGTGGAGGTTTTAAAAGGGCCTAGAGGGTCCAAAAAAAAAAATTTTTTTTTGCGTGGTAAGCGCCAAGTTCGCGAACCGGATAGCTTTCTGGGCAGCGAACTTTATGGATAAAAGAATGAAAGACTTTTCTAATACTGTATGTTAATTGTTTGTTGTTTTTCTTGTTTTTTTTTGTTTTCTTTGTTTATTTTTTTTTAATTATGATTGTGTTTCATATTTTATTAAATTTTCTAACATTTCATTGTCAGAAATGTCATAATTTATTATAGGGTGTAATTGTTTTTCATTTTGAAGCAAGTTGTCTACTGCTTCAACACATTGTAGAAGTTCGTGGTCTCTACTGTCATCCATAAAGTCATCAAGTTTGTCTTGGCTGTTCTCCTTCAGTTCAATCGAAAATGAAACTTGTTGTTCGCCTTCCATTTTGCCTGAAATTTTGAATAAGAAAATATATATTAGTAGAGATAGGGCACTGTTGGGATTAATTTTAGATAGGCAGTTTTTATCAGTGAATTTATCTTTTGGCAGTGTATAGTATGAGAGTGGAAATAGGACTATAAAAAAGTGTATGTGATTTAACCAAGACAAGCCTTACTCCATTGATAACTATAACAGAGAAGTCTATCTAAATACATTACTACTACAGAGGGATAGTGTATATCTAGCAGAAAAAGTCTACTATATTAAGTCATAGTGCACAATATATTAAATTATAACTTACCTTCACAAAGAAGTTGAAGTTTTTTGAAGCTTTTGAAATAGGAGGTACAACAAGAAGTAGTAGTCAAAATGGCTGTGTTTCCTTCTCTCCCTTTATATATATACAGGTATATAACCAATCAAATGTCAGGTAATAAAAGTAGAAAATGAAAGTAACATTTTCATTGGTTGTCAATTCCAACAATTCAGATGTGTTTTGTGAAGTAATTTACCTCACGGTACTTGGAGAGGTCTACAGGCTAAATGGCTAAATGGAATTTCAATGAAATTTGTGAGAATGGAAGGGATTGTTATGTAGTATGAGCTAATCTATATTTGGTGAGAGTGTCTCTAGTCGTTTTTCTGTAAATTACTTTCCCGCCTTTTTTTAGGACCGCTTTCCGGGAAGCTGCCCGGTTAGCGAACCTTAAGCGTCACGGGAGTCCACCATTTTGTGTTTCGTTCGCATTAAGATACAAGATGGAGGGCAAATAATGTTTAGAATGGGTAGAAGGGGTCATGGTAGACTTATCTTGACCCCCTAGGTTTTCTGAGCGTGGCTGAGGAGGCTTATATGTGCGGGAAAAAAAATGTTTTTTAAAAAAATTCCGCGAGGTTAGCTTTCGGTTAGCGAACCGGGTAGCGCTCCGGGGAGCGAATTTTGTGGAAAATTAGTGAAAAAAGTTAGAGAAAAATAATAATTGTGAGTGATCAGATGTAGGGTAGCTCTGAGAAGAGCTTTTGGGTTTATGGTACATTTAGGTACTTATAAGTAGGTACCAATGCACAGTCTTAAATTCAGAATGAAAATTCTGTTGCCCTCATCTGAGAAGTGAACTCCATCTCCTCTGTAGATATCTTGCATGTAGTAACGCAAGTTGTTGTTGTACAGAGAGCCCATTCCATGGTCTCTCATGTAAGCTGAAACAGATTTGTTTACATGCTTCCTCGCTTTCTCAATTTGTGGACAAAATTGGTTGGACCACCTCCATTTCTGTCTTTGGCATATATTGGAATATACCAAGGCAGTTTGAGGAAAAAGTGCCATTAATTGCGCCAAGGTGTCCTTTAAAAGCATTTCCAGACCTACCCCTGTCAAAGTGCCCAAATCATTACCTCCACAGTGCACTATTAACAGGTCAGGTTTTGGCAAATGCATAAAGGTTTTCACCAATGGAATCAATTGGTGACATTTTAATCCTCTTTGGCCCAACCAGTTAATTTCCACATCTTGTAAATTGAGGTTGTGTAAATTTCTGCTCTCAGCATACCTTTGAGCCCAGTGGATGTAACTATGTCCAACAATCCAGACGTTAAACATGGTGGAAGAAGGTTGTTCTGCAGTCAGATGAAGTGTGGTAATGAAAGGGCAGTTGAAACAGTAGGAGTTTCTAAAGAAAAAAAACTGTGGTTTTACTATGCTAATGATTCATTAGCAGTGATTGGTGCATTTCCATTTCGGAAAACAGAAAGTTAGGGTGCATGGATGTGTTCTTTGAAAGATGTAATTTGAATGGTCAAGGAAGAAACAATTAATGAAAGATTGCACTGGATACGCAGGTGCACTGAGAGTTCAGAGTTCAATTGAAACATTGTTTTGTGAATTTGCAAACATGAGAGGTCTTCCAGGAGGTGGTTGCTATGGAAACAAGGCAGACAGGGCAGAGGGGGGAAGGGTTTTGATTTGAAAAAAGTGAGGGAAGAGGTATGATTGGCTAATATGAGAGATATGTGAAAAGAATATCTGTATTTCTGTGCTTTCAATAGCTGCAGCCTTTGGAGTGCATCCTTTTTCTTCTGCTGAAGACAATTTGGTGTATTTCTGAGACTGTTTTCAAAACTCAAAAAATATTTGCTAAGGTGAGAAAAGATTTATTTAATTTAGATAGAGAATAGTATGATTTAAGGAGAAAATGATGAAGAAAGCTGTGTTTTTAAAATGTGGTTTTGTCTCTAGTGATATACTAATAGAATTAGTTTCATAGAGAAATTATAATTGCATATTTGGTGTAACATTCTGGCATGCAGTAACACAAGATATTGTAATACATGGAGGCCATTTCATGGTCTGTTATGTAAGCTGAAACAGATATGTTGCTTTTAAAAACGATTTAAGAAATCAATTACATTTCTGGATATGTACTGCTAGAGCTTTATAGGTTGTTTTGGGCCATATTTATAAGGTATTTGAGTGTCTAAGATGTTGTGTTCGCCTTTTAAAATGTAAAGTGTTCCTCATGGGGCAAGTGTCTTGTAAATACGCTCCCACTTGTGCTTGGCAAATTTAGATTTTGATTATGGGAGTTACCTAGCCATGTTAATAGTGTCCCAAAAATGGTGCTAGGGCATTCCAGAAAACACTTTCATGTGTCTCAAGGACATTTTTAGTTATTTCTTCATGAATGCAGGTATACAATTGATTTATATGCTGTGTTTAAAAACGAATTTTGAAATGAATTAAATTTCAGGATATGTACTGTTAGAGCTTCATAGGTTGTTTGGGGTCATATTTAGAAGGCATTTTAGTGTCTTTGAAGTTATTTTTCCCTTTTTAAATGGAAAGCGTTCCTCATGGGGCCCTGAGCAGTTCTTAGCCATGTTATTTAATAGGAAGTGGATAACATGGCTAATAGCATTTGCTGGAAAATGCATGAATATCGCTGATTTTTCTGCTATATTCTTGCATTGTGGCCGTTTTTTTTCACATTGCTTCATAGGTTGTTTGGGTTCATATTTAGAAGGCATTTTAGTGTCTTTGATGTTATTTTTCCCTTTTTAAATGGAAAGCGTTCCTCATGGGGCCCTGAGCAGTTCTTATCCATGTTATTTAATAGGAAGTGGATAACATGGCTAAGAGCATTTGCTGGAAAATGCATGAATATCGCTGATTTTTTTGCTATATTCATGCATTGTGGCCGTTTTTTTTCACATTGCTTCATAGGTTGTTTGGGTTCATATTTAGGAGGCATTTTAGTGTCTTTGATGTTATTTTTCCCTTTTTAAATGGAAAGCGTTCCTCATGGTGCCCTGAGCAGTTCTTAGCCATGTTATTTAATAGGAAGTGGATAACATGGCTAAGAGCATTTGCTGGAAAATGCATGAATGTCGCTGATTTTTCTGCTATATTCATGCATTGCGGCAGTTTTTTCCACATTGCTTCATAGGTTGTTTGGGTTCATATTTAGAAGGCATTTTAGTGTCTTTGATGTTATTTTTCCCTTTTTAAATGGAAAGCGTTCCTCATGGTGCCCTGAGCAGTTCTTAGCCATGTTATTTAATAGGAAGTGGATAACATGGCTAAGAGCATTTGCTGGAAAATGCATGAATATCGCTGATTTTTCTGCGATATTCATGCATTGCAGGCCTTTTTTTATCACATTTGCAAGCACTTCTTAGCCATGTTATCCAATGGGAGGTGGATAACATGGCTAAGAGCATTTGCTACAAAGGTTGTTTGGGGTTATATACCATTTTTGGGAAATTATTAACATGCCTATCTAACTCCCATAATCAAAATCTAAATTTGCCACCCGCAGGTGGGAGCGTATTTACAATAAATTTGCACCATGAAGAACGTAAAATAGCATACTAGACACTCAAATGCCTTATAAATATGACCCAAAACATCTTAGAAAGCACTAGTAGTGCATATTTCCAGAAATGTATTGGTTTTCATTTAATGATTTACTTCATTGGTAGGCCTTCACATGTTTTTTTACCTTGGTTTTTTTTCAGTGAAAATCTTATCTGCAACCATGTGTTGGCCTCACCTCAAATAAACAAAACAGGTGATGGACTGAATGTGGATCAATGACACACATTCACCCCAGTCCAAAGATCTGGGCCTAAACAAACCTTTAGATAGGCTACATCTTATCGTCATCCTGAATTAATGATTTAAAATATTAGGGAGTGATTTATGAGTGTTGTATGCCTGTTTTGTACCATTGAGTGTCATTTTTGTGATGCAGTGCTGGTGGAAAATATTTGCTATGTTAAATAATTAGTACGGCATTAAGTTTTAGATGACTGTTATTTATTTACTGTTTGGTAATAGTGGTTAATAACATTTTATATTATATTTTTTCACAGATTCAACTGCAGATTCTTTCATAGTTTGGAAAATGCCTTCCAGAAGTCGAATACGAAAGGCTAGAAAACGTCAAAGACAGCAGGATGATGTTTTATTGCAGCAGTCCTCTTCCCCAAATACTTGTCAAAACACCAAGAAAGGGCCGGGTAAGAGCACGAAATCATTCTTAAGAAATATTTGTAGTAAAAAAAATTTTGCACAAAAAAATGTGTCTGTTCACCAAAAAAAAAGTAATTTAAATGGAAAGGAGAGACACATCACAAATGTTACTGGTAGAGGAAGAGATAACTCTGTGCATGATAGTAGAAGGAAACAACAGTTTAGGGACATTCGACAACGAATGTTCCGTAATAGGATATTAGTTAATTTATTGAAAAATATTAAAAAGAAAGGCCAACAGAAAGCGGCATTTTATAGGAAGAAGAAAAATGTAGAGAAAATTATTGATCATGCTTTTGAAATCAAGCGAAAGTTGTTTATTTTGGTAATTAATAGAATTAGGAAACTAAGCAAGGTAATTTCTGATTTCAAAACAAAAAGTAGATGGAAGAGAGTTGTAAATCGTACTAACTTTTGTGAAGTTTTTTCTGGAGAATGGATGCATAGTTCAAGTTCTGAGGCATTTTTTAATGAAGAGACTTATTTTCAGGATAATGATTTGGTGCATGCAGTTGACATCAATGGTCGAGCTTATGAAGTGAAGGATGGTTGTCCAGTTGAAAAAGAACAACTTGTGACAACAGAGACAGAAGAGGCGCTAAGTGATGAGGTTTTAGGAAGACGTCCTAAGGGTCCTGTGTACATTTGGAAGTGTAGTTCTATTTGCAGTGTGCGACAGGTTTCCATCAATTTGCTTTGTGATTTTATACGGACATTTAATAAGAAAAGTTTGAAGCAGAAAATGAAGTTGTTGCAAAATTTAGATCCTTGCAGAGTGAGACAAATGACAGGTTTGCGTGGTCATTCACTGGCTTGTCTTTCCAGGAGAGTATGCCAGAGTGTTTTTCATCATTTCAGGATGCTAGCAGTGCATCATAATAAAGTGAGAAATTTAGTGAGAATGTTGTATTATGCTAAGAGTCCAGCAATTATGCTTAAACAGTTATGTGCTGCTCTTTTGCATGGTTCTGAAATAGATGTGAAGAATCTTTGTGAAGAAATTGAGTTTTGTTACTTTGGTAGTAAAGATGAGAATGTTCAAATTGACCCTGAAGTAGAGGGTAATGTGGAAGATAATGTACAGGTTTCCAGTACAGATAATTTTCAGAAGGAAATTGCCACGTTTCAGATGAAATCAAGTGAGAGGCCTAATTTCACTTGTGTATGTTGTCGACGCACTTATTATAAGAATCAGACTAAGGTAGTGGATTTATATGCAAAAAGTGAAAGGGAAAATAATAGTGAATGGAAGGATTTAGCCACATACTTGATGGTAGAAAATTATTTTGATTTGGGATCGGATCAACGTGTGTGTACTTATTGTTGTAATAAATTAAACCAAAACCAGATGCCTGCTAGGGCAGTTCATAATAATCTGGAATTGGTTGAGATTCCTTCTGAATTGAAGGATTTAAATACTTATGAATCTATTTTGATTCAAAGTATCCATCCCTTTCAGGCTATTGTAAGAATGGAGCCAAAGACAGGGAAGTTGCCTCCAGCAGATTTACAGAGAGGATTAAAGGGAAGAGTTGTTTATTTGCCTCTAGATTTGAACAAAAACATTAACACAATTGGAATAGAAAAAGTGGAAGAGGAACCTCTGGTTATCTTGGTTAATGGGGTTCCGACAAAGAATAAGAAAATATGGCAAGATTTAGTGGATGTTAGGAAAGTCAAAAAGGCAACAGTGTATTTGAAGAAAAATAATAAGTACTATAAGAATGTATATGTTGCAGAAGAGGAAGTAAGTGATGAAGAGGATAGCGATTTGTGTGCTGGCCAAATTGAGAAACTAGAGGCCTCTAAAAGTGAAGAAATATATGAACATTATAGTGTTCATCCTTTGCATTCCAAGGAAGTCATGGGGAATGCTATTGAGTTGTTTCAAATGAAACAAGCCAAAGGGAGTCCCATTAGTGTTTGGGAGGAAAGTTTGGAAGCTCGGTGTTTCCCACAGCTATTTCCCACAGGTCAAGGAGGAAGATATGATGAGCGACCTCGTGAAATTCCTGCGTCTGAATACCGGACTTTACGATTGTATGCAGAAGATCCTAGGTTTCGGCAATGCATTCCCTATTTGTTTCATCTCCTGTTTGAAAGCGATCTGTCTGGACTTTCATATGCAGTGAACCATATCTTAAAAAGTGGTATACAGATGCGAAACATCTCGGCAAGTGACTTTATGCATAAAGTCAATGTCCAAGACAGTATTTTGGATTCTCACTTAATTAATCTCATGGCGTGTCAGCGTGGTACTAATGAGTACTGGTACCGTCGTCATGGTGATTTAAAATGTATGCTGAGGAACTTAGGAACTCCGACATGGTTCCTCACTCTGAGCTGTGCTGAGTATGGCTGGGATGACTTACTTGAATTTCTACGAGAGGCAAATGGAAATATTGAAAACATTGAATTCAAGACACCTGGAGAACTGTGTTCTTTGGATCCTGTGAATGTATGCAGGTACTTCAATCATAGATTTGAAGCTATGATGTCTTTCATCACAAATAAAAAGAATCCACCTCTTGGAGAGGTGTTGGATTTCTTCTGGAGAAAGGAGTATCAAGCAAGAGGTGCCCCTCATATACATATGTTGCTGTGGATCAAGGATGCACCTAAATTTGGAACAGATCCGGATGACTTAGTGATGAATTTCATCGAACAGTATTCTACATGTGCTGTTCCAAACGCAACGGAGAAGAAAAGTCTAAGAGAACAAGTTCTACGTTTCCAAAGCCATCGTTGTGGGAAGTACTGTCGTCGTAAATTCAGAAACAAGGACAAGTTCTACACCAAATGTCGTTTCAACTTTCCACGACCGGTGATTTCTAAAGGAAGAGTGAACAGTTTGATGTCTTCGCTGCGACATAATGTGACGAGGAAATCACCCAAGAATACATACAATTTGAAAAGGAACGAAGAGTCCAAGTACATCAATGACTACAACCCAGTGATTTTGTCCATGTGGAATGCGAACATGGATATACAGTTTGTGGCTGACAACTGTATGGCAGTGGCTCGGTATGTGACATCTTACATCACCAAAAAAGAAAAGACCGAACTGAAGGATATGTGGGAGGACATTTCCCATGAAAAGAGCCTCAGCAAGAAGTTGTACAGTTTCAGTCTGAAGATGTTGTCGCATCGAGAAATCGGAGCTTACGAATGTTCTGATCGATTGTCTTCAGCAAGTCTTTATGCCAAATCCAGGAGTCTCGTTTGGGCGAGTCTTGGTCTTGCTGCAACGCGAAATCGAGTTCTAAAACCTGTTCGGGAAATTGAGTATTTGGCAGTAAAGGAACCAAACAGTACCGACATTTTGAAGACCAACATGTTGGATACATATTATCCAAATCGAAGCAGTCACCTTGAGAATGTTTGTCTATATGAGGTTCTCCAAAATTATATATTCAAGAGGAACATCAAAGAAGATATTGAGAAAGGAGTGTATGCTGTAATTGGAAGTGAGGGATGCCTGGTCAAGCAAAGAAAATGCCAATTAGTAAACCATCGAAAATTAAGTGGCGAATCTCCAGAAAAAAAGGAGTTTTTCTATTTAGCACTTTTGCAACTTTTCAAGCCTTGGCGTGCAGAAGAGGAACTGCTTGGAGATTTCCTCTGTTACGAAGACTCTTTCAATGCAGCCAAGGAGTCCATAGAATGTCCTGCTTTTTCTAAATATCAAGAAATGCTAACTTTGGAAATTGAGCAGGAAGCAACGATTGCAGCCGAGATTGCCAGAGACAGTTCTCAGGACAGTCAGAGTTCTGTTTCATTGAGTCAAGATCCACTTGGAGGACCTATTATCGAAAATGAAGCTGCCACTGCTATGAATGAAGTAGAAAGAGCCATGGCACATGCTCAGGAGGATTCAGTTAACTTACAAGACTTGGAAAAACAACTCAACGTTGAGCAGAGGAAAATATATGATGAAGTTACCAAGGAAATTGAGCACGGATTAAGTCATGAGAAGAAAGAGTGCTCGTGTACGTCGTTGAAGCCTGTCCGACTGTACGTGAGTGGAGAAGCGGGAACTGGAAAAAGTTTCCTCATTAAAGCAATCTCTTGTTATTTGCAGGAAAGGACTGAGTCATCGCTGTCTTGTGTTGTCACCGCTCCTACTGGACTGGCAGCACATAATATTAAAGGTATTACTTTGCATCGTCTATTGATGCTGCCGGTGGAGCATGACAACAAATTACAATACAACAAGTTATCTGGAGATGCTTGCTGTGAAGTTTCAAGAGTCTTGAGGAAAATGAAACTACTTATCATTGACGAAGTAAGCATGGTTTCCAATGTCATGCTTGCCTTTGTGCATTTGAGAATGCAAGAAGTACTTAAAACTGAATATGATGTCTTATTTGGTGGGAAACACATTATTGTTTTCGGAGATCTTCTACAGCTGACACCAGTAAAAGGTCAACCTGTGTTCAAAATACTCACGCATGAAGATACCAGGAAGTGCCTAGGGAGCATTGGCAACGTCAATATATGGTTAAACTTCAATTATGCAGAACTGCATCAAAATATGCGTCAGGCAAAGGATGAAGATTACAAGAATATTCTACAAGATATTAGAATTGGAAAAGTGACCGAGTATGGGAAAGAAGCTTTAAATGCACGGTTACTGTCAAATTTGTATCCCAAACAAGAGATTGTGCCTGAGAATATTTTTCAGAAAATTACTGAGAAGAAATCCGGGATATGTCTCATGCCAACTCTTGCAGAATGTGCCATCTTCAACAACAAAATGTTGAATTTAGAAAAGCAAGAGATTGTGAAACTTGAAGCTATCGACAAATTAGAGCATATGGGATCAACAATTATTTTGTCAGATAATTTGAAATCAAAATTGGATTCATTAGAGAAGACTATATCTAAGACAGCGGGTTTTGAAAAGACTCTGAATGTGTGTTTAAATTGCCGAATCATTTTGAGACGGAATTTACATGTAGAAAGAGGTCTGGTAAATGGATCAATGGGTAATGTTGTTGATTTTGAGAAATACAGAAATAGAGATGGAATAGAATTTTTACGAATTAAATTTGATGGCATTGAGGAAGTACAGAAAATTGCTCGTTGTTCTGCTAGGTTTTTGCTTGTTAAAGACTTATATGTTCGCCGTAAACAGTTTCCTGTTTGCTTGGCATATGCGGTGACAATCCATAAATCGCAAGGTTTAAGTGTAGACTGTGCATTGGTGAATATTGGCAGTTCAGTGTTCAAGGAGGGTATGGCATATGTGGCATTGTCGCGAGTTAGAACTTTATCGGGATTGTACTTGATTGACTGTGATGTCACAAACATTTGTGCGGATCTAGATTGTGTTAAGGAATACAATAGGTTAAGAAGAGAGTATGCGCCACATTTGCCTCAATATCCTTTGTTTGAGAAACGTGTGGTAGGCCGGAAACGTAGAAATAGTAGTAATAGTAGGGAGGTTGTTGCAAAAAGACTAAAAGTCAATGAACCGAAAGTTGTTAGCAGAAAGAAAGTGGATTCTGTTGAAGATGTTGTCGGTTTTCAATTTGAAAACAGTTCTGGTGTCAACTGCTATGCAAATGTAGTGGTTAATGTTCTCTTTTCACTAGAGAGTTTAAAAGAACAGATTCTGTTGAATTCTGAACAAATTTTATGCTGTTTGTTGAATTCTGTTTTCGAGAAATGTAGCACTGATCGAACAAAAGTAGAAAGTGTGTCTGAAGTTCGTTATCTGTTAGATGAATGTTCAGGTCAAACAGACTTCTCTGAAAATAATCAGCAAGATTGTCAGGAGTTTTTAATGTATATGCTTGATATATTGCAAGTTGAGGGTGTAGATGTAGATCACCTGTTTGGGCTTTCTTATCAATGGCAGCATGACTGCGAGAACTGTATGGTATCAAGTACTACTAGTGTAGACTCAGAAAGATTTATATATTTAACTTTGCCAGACAGTAAATCAGTCTCCTTTAATAAGCTAGTAAATGCAGCGGATCACAACATAGAGTGTAGCCAATGTAAATGTGATATGATGTCAACATTATTTATACGTAGATATGGCCAGTATGTCATTTTAATGATGCAACGATGTAGGCCTGATGGAACAAAATTGTCAACTTTAATAAAAATTTTTGTGGCTTCTCAGCTGTCAATATCAGGGAGGACTTTTGTTACTGTAGCAATTATCTATCACGATGGTTCATCAACTACATCAGGACATTATACAGCTTACTTAAAGTCTGGAAACGGCTGGTCATTCTGTAATGATTCTGTTGTAACGTTCAAAAAAAAATTGCCGTTTGACCTTAAAAATTCTTACCTGGTGTTTTTAAAACCAAAATTTTAAGTAGAGGGAATGTAAGTCTGCAATGCTGTCTCGATTAAAAATTCAACTATATAAACCTGATGCAAGTAAGTCTGCTTCATAGTAAGCAGTATCAGTGTCATAGGAAAAGGAGAACATGAGTGACAAAGAAGAGTAAGATATTAGTAGTCCAGGATTGTGAAAATAATCTCAAATATTTTATTTTTGAAAGTTGCGAAAATAGAAAATGTCGGGATTTGATTGGAAGAATTACAAGATTTGCGAATCGCGGCAACATGATTTGGCCTAGTGGAAACATGTGATATAATGAGAGAAGTTTTTTTTCTATGTAACATATTTCACGTATCGATGGAGGTTTTCTTTCAGAAAGTGGCGGGCTGAAAATATTTAAAGCACAACAGAGTGGATGCTGTTTATAGAAGATCCTTCGACGTCATTGAAAGTAAGTTAATTTTAAGAAGTTTTGAAATCAGATTTCTTAGGTTGTATGGGTTTTTTAAACACAGTCATTTTGATTGTGTTTTTTTTTCCCCGCTGTTACATGATGAATACCTTCAAGTCACTGATTTAAGTGAAATTTGATACATTCTGAGAACAGCAAAAATAAACCATTTAACATGTATAATTAATGTTATGCTTTTTGTCCTTATGATATACATTTAGAAATGTGTGGTACATATGGGTAAGCTGAGTTCTGTAAATATCAATTTTAATGCTTAGAGTGCTGTACTTCTGGGTAGTGTTTTTTTTTTTATAAAAAAAAGAGGCCTCACCTCAAAGAAAGCTCTTGAAAGCACACATCTTATTTGCATCCTAAAACAATCATTTACAATGTTAGACACAATTTTTTTATGGCTTTACATCTTTTTTGCGCTGCTATTGCATCACTATTGTGAGACATTAGCAGTGCAAGAAAAACATCATGTTCCAAAATAGGCCTCAGTTCAGCAACATCAAGATACAGTTTCTTTCGAATATATATCTTTAGGATTGTGTAGTGAACGTAGAGAAGCAGAGACTTCTGTAAATGTCAAAGTTGTTGAAAAACTGTTTGTTTTTGAACCTTTTCCCTTGTCTTTTCTAATTTTTAAATACATGTTTTAATATTTTTTGAAATGTTTGTTCTTTGTTTTACAGATTGAAAGTATGAAAAAATATTTAAAAAAGGTAACAAGAATTATAAGGTAAATGTTTTCCACTCTTTTTACCCGCAATGCACTGCTGATGATGTCATTGACACTATCTCTCATTTACTCTCTCTAGCTGTCTTTCTTTTTACATTATTCTCTGATTACTTCCCTTATACTAACTCTTCTTTTTTTTAAAAAAATATTTTTTTAGTTCGCTTAAAGTTCGCGAACCGGTCAGCGAACTTGAAGCGAACCAAAAGAAATAGAGCTTGCCAGAGTGATAAACATTCTAGCAATTTTGTTTGAAAGGGGAGGTAGTTCTGAAAAGAACTGTTTTTTTTTGTTTTTGGTGTTTTATATTTTTTTTTTTATTTTTTGAACATTTTTTGATTTTTTTGTATTTTTAGAACTGTTTTATGTTTTTTTTGTTTTTTTTATGGAGGGGAGACAACAAAAAACAGGCTTTCAAAACGGCTCAACTGGAGCAAAAAAAAGAAAATTACTTTTTGGGTGCATTAGGGCATTTATGATTTTCATATGCAATGTTCATGAGGTTGACACTCATGTTGCCATATGACAGCATTTCACCACAGTAAACACAAGATAACTTTATGTGCTGGAAGTTAGGTTGGATGTTTGGCACAGTCTCTTGTGCCTCTCTTCCCGTCAAAGACAATGTGGATGTAGATCTTGCCACAGGAGTTGCCGTCGGATTGTCTACAAGATCCCTTAACTCAGCCCGGCTGTAGTTCAAGGGATGCCACCTGCTCATGTGACGATGCATTGTATAGTTCCCCATACTGTACTTCTTTTCTGTGCCTCTCGACAATCTGTGATCACAGATGAGGCAGGTGGCATATTTTGCATTCACTTTCTTTGTTCCAGGAGGGATGGTGAAAAACTGCCATATGAAACTGGATTTTCGTTTGGAAACCCGGGGCAACTCATCAACAAATTGTTGTTCCTCTGTCTCCTCTTCTTCTTCTTCCTCATCTTCCTCCTCTCTGTTAGTCATAATTTGTGTAGGTGGTCCTCTCTTCTTATGAGGAGGTGGAGGTGGTGGTGGGGGTGCACCAGCTGCAGCAAGAATGGAAGCCATTGTGGATCTTCAGATAAATGGTCTTTCTCTCACCAAGATGAAAGTCAGAGTGAGGAAATAAGGAGGGGTTTACATGATTTGGGGAAAACAAAAGTTCTGAGCCAATGAAAAGTGTTATTTTTAGGTCACATGACCTAGTCATACATCATTTGGAAACCAAAAGTGAAATGAACCAATGAGAAGTTTGATAAACAAGTCACATGACCTGTTCCGCTTACGTTACGCGGCGCGCGCCGCGTCCCAGATCGCTTCTGGACCGCGGTCCGGAGCACTTCCGGGAGCGCTAACGCGACGCGTCATTAGACGCATTACGCGATAACGTGATATGTCGCGCTTCCGCGACGCGTCACTGTTCCGCTAACGTAACGTTGACCGGTTCGCGGACTAGATCGCGGCATCAAGATGAGCTAACGGAAAGCTTCCCGGTTCGCGAACTAGAAGCGAAGAAAAAAATATTTTAAAAAAATTATCAATAAATATCTATATATATTTTGGGATTTAAAGAATAATACATTTTACAGCTACAGATGTTAGCTTTTAAAAAACCAATGAAATTCACTGAAAAAACCATAGGTTATAGACCATATATAGTTAGAAATTTACATTTAAAAAACCATTGAAATTCAATGAAAAAACCATAGGTTATAGACCATATATAGTTAGGAATTCGCATTTACAAAACCTTATTTTACTCGCACAAAACCATTGAAATTCCATATATAGTTAGTTGCACTAACTATATATCGCGCACCCGCAATCCACTGCTGATGATGTCACATATTACATCATTCATGACATGGTCAGTGACATCACTGATGACATCACTGATGACATCTCAAATGACATGACTGATGACAACATCCAGTGACTGTATGTTTCTGTAAAGTTAAAATATCTCTTACATATTGAAGAATGAGTGGATGTATAAGTGTCTGGATGAAGGATTTAGTAGGTGCATGACTGACTGTATGAGTGAGCTATTAAATGTGTCTCACTGAGTGCATGGGTTAGTGACTAAACTGTCTTAATTTGTGCATCATTATGTCTGTTGTTCTGTAAACTGTTGCATGTGTTGATAAGTAGCTATATGAGTAACTATATGGGTTATTGATTGGTTGCCCAAGTATTTGTATGGGAGACTGTGTGTGTTTGTGGGTGGCTGGGAGGTGTATGACTCTGTGCATAGATGTGTGAGCAGTTGATTCACTAGATGTATGGTTTCAAAAGTGCATGTGGAAACAACTGTATGGGCGGTTGACTGTGTGCATGAGTGTATTGGTGAGTGAATGGATATCTCAGTGCTACATGTCAAAGTAAGTACATATGTAAAGCACAGTACATGTGAGAGTTGACATATATAAATAACTGTGCATAAGAGCCAGTGAATGTGTGAGTGGCTGTATGGATCATTGTGAACTTGTATCAGGGATTGTATAAGAGAGTAAATATGTGTTAGTATATGTTTGAATAAGTAAAGTTTGTCTAACTGTATAGTTGAGGAAATGGAGGTGTGATTGATTCTTTGCATGACTGACTAGGTGTGTGAGTAACTCCATGGATGAGTGACAGTCTGTGAGTGTCTGTTTACACTGATTGTATCTAAGGTTATATTAGAGTCTGAAGAGGTTCATCGTATTATCACATGAATGATATCATCAGTGATATGATCAGTAATGTCAAATGAGATGTCATCAGTGATGTTATCAGTGATATCATTTGAGATGTCATCAGTGATGTCATCAGTGATGTCACTGACCATGTCATGAATGATGTAATATGTGACATCATCAGCAGTGGATTGCGGGTGCGCGATATATAGTTAGTGCAACTAACTATATATGGAATTTCAATGGTTTTGTGCGAGTAAAATAAGGTTTTGTAAATGCGAATTCCTAACTATATATGGTCTATAACCTATGGTTTTTTCATTGAATATATATATATATATATATATATATATATATATATATATATATATATATATATATATATATAGTTATATATATCATCCACAAAGTAATCCTTCTCACAGCGCGCTCTAGCAGTGGGTTCTTGGCGTGGGAGCCGGATCCTGGCTCCGAGATTCAATTTTGAAAGCAAATATGCACAGCACTCGAGAGTGAAAGTCTTTAACTTGTTTATTCAAAAACAAACCCAACCAACGTGTTTCAGCCTCCTTGGCTTTGCTCACGGTTAGTGAGTTTTCTCTTTCCACACTATTTAAGCCTAGTCAACCATTATGGGGCATTCTGGGCATTGTAGTGATTAATAATTCGATAATCAAAATCCTATTAAAAGAAAAAGAAAGAATTCTATTTACATTCACTGTCCTTTTGTGGAGGTTTTTTCAAACATTCGATGTGTTTTGCAATTCGGCTAACATTATTTAAACTTTACATGGTTGTCATTTTAAAGTAAATGCACTTTGGCTTATTTGTCCAATTTATCCGAGTATAGTACTCGTGAATGTTCATTTTTACAATACTACATGTCTGTGTAAGAGTTGTAATAAAGTGTAGTACTAGAAATTCACTTTGCATTTCATTCTTACAGAATTGCAGTTTTAACCATATTGTTTCACAGATCAACAATGCTTTCAGGTTTCCCAAAGTTAGTTCTTAACAGTTCAGATCTTATTCTAAGTATGTGTAAAGTTCCTCATCATAATTCATCCCTCTCGGGGTCTTGGTTTTGAGTCTTATGATATATTTGGATTCCATCTGACGGAGTTTTCTAGTTCTATTTCCACCTCGTTCATTCAAAGTGACAGTTTTTATGCCATAATAGCACATTGATCTCCAATCTCCCTTTTGGCATAGCATCATATGTTTAGCGGTTGCATATGAAGAGTCTTTGTTTTTCACCGCTCTGATATGTTCCAGGATGCGTTTGCGCAGAGTGCAAGTTGTTCTACCTATGTATTTGCTTCCACATTTGCATTCGATAATATATATCACATACTGTGATATGCATGTGATATTCTCGTTTATAACAATTGTGTTCCCATTTGGTTCCGTGATGGATCTTTTGTTCTTGCCAATTTTGCACGCCTTGCAGGAGTTACATCTATAGAATCCATTCTGTTGATTTGATAACCAATTGTTGTCTGCTTATCGTAAAAAGTGGCTTTTTACCAACATGTCCTTCAACGATTTAGTTTTGCGATAGGTTACAATAGGTTTGGATCCTAATAGTTTTCCTATATCTGGATCTTTTTCAATGAAATGCCAGTATTTTTTCAATTTTCCCATGATTTTGCCACTTTCTTTACAGTATGTTGTGATAATGCGTGGTTTTTGTTCTTCAGTTTTTTTTTCTTTATTTTAGTATCAGGATTTCTTCTCTTGTTTTATGATCTATTCTTCTTTTGCATTTTTTTAAGGTATGATCTTTGTATCCTCTTGCTTTTAATATTTCCATGGACTCCTCAATCTTGTTTTCAGCATCCTCAGTTTTTGAACAATTCCGATTCATTCTCATGAATTCCCTATATGGGATGCTAGCAATTAGTGGCTTCAGGTGGAAACTGGACCCATGCAGTATGCTGTTAGTAGATGTTTCTTTTCGATAGAGTGTTAAATGTATTGTATGATTTTCTATGTAGATCAACGTATCAAGAAAAGCAATCTGTGTTCTGCTCATATTGCATGTAAATGATAGACCTATCTGGTTGTTGTTCAATTTTTGAAAATAGCTCTTAAACTCTTGTTCCGTGCCGTTCCAGATTAAAAAAAGGTCATGAATATAGCGGACCCATAGTATCGTTTTATCCAGATATTCCTGATTTTCTGTGTTCCATGCCACCAATTTTTCCCACCATCCCATTGTTATATTGGCGTAGTTGGGAGAAAATGATATTCCCATGGCTGTTCCACAGTTTTGCTGAAATAATGCTTTGTTGAAATAAAAAATATAGTTTTTTAGGCAAATTTCGATCATGGTTAGCAACATACGTGTGTGTTTCATTTCTGTGATTTTTCTTTGCTGCAAAAAATATTTACAGGCTTGTAATCCTATTTCATGTTGAATAGATGTGTATAATGATACCATATTGATGGTTATTAACAACAATTGATCATTCCATGTGACTCCATTCAGTATCCTTAAAAAATCCCCTGTGTCTTGGATGTAGGAACTCATGCTCTGTGCAATTGGAGCTAGATATTGATCAACATACTTAGAGAGATTTTCATACAGAGAATCACATGAAGATACAATCGGTCTCCCTGGTGGTTGGTGGAGAGTCTTATGCACTTTTGGTAGGAAATAAATTGTGGGGATTACCGGAAAGTCTCTGGTTAGAAAATTTTGGTTCATCATCATCAATCAAATTTTCATTGTGCCATTTTATCAGATTAGAATTTAAATCCATTGTCATTTTGTTTATTGGATTATTATGTAATTTGTGATAATTGTCTGTATTGTCAAGTTTTCTGTATGCTTCCTGTAGGTAATCCACAGTATTTAACAAGACAATATTGCCCCCTTTGTCTGCGGGTTTGATTGTTAGCTCTTTATTTTCCATTAGATGTTCAATGGCTTCCCGCTCTTTCTTATTGAGGTTTTCTTTTCGATTTCCATTTCTGGTGTTGGTCATTTTTTCTAATTCTTCTATTATTGCCTCACTGAATTGATTAATTCTATTTCCAGGGGGCAATATAGGGCAGAATTTTGATTTCTTTTTTAGGCGACTTTTAACTTTTTGATTGGTATCAATTTCTAGATGTTCCAGTACCTCCTCTTCTGTCATTTCATCATCCTTTAGATTTTATATTAAATCAAACATTGTTTTCAAATCTTGTGCTTGGACAATACTGATTATTGGTTCAATTTCAGTTCCTTCTGTTGATACCAATAGTTCTGGAGATGCTCCTTTGTTTTTGTTTGCATGGATTTTGGCCAATGTAAATTTTCTGATGTATCTGTATAGATCAATCCGTGCTTCTGTGTAATTGAAGTGGCTTTCCGGGCAGAAAGATAACCCTTTATTCAATGCACTTTTTTTCATCCATTGTTAAAATATGTTTTGATAAGTTAATGATCAGGTTTTTATTTACTTGCGATTGCATAGTGGATAATGCCTTTTGGTGTTTTGATCGTCTGATTTTTCTGGTGCTGGGGATGATTTTTCCCCTCTTCCTCTGCCTCTTTCTGCATTTCTGCCACGCCCTCTCCCTCGTGACATTGTTTGATCCATGTGCATCAAGTGCATTTCCTCTAAAAAAATTCACCTTGGGGATACTACTTGTTCCATTTGATGTTTCAGGTTCACTTACTTCCGAGTCACTTGCACTTGGACTGTTTGGTGCTGGCTTTTGCATTGGATAATTCTTCGTCAATTTATCAAATCGCTTTGCAAAGGTTAGAATTCGACCATGTTTATAATCCAATTCGTCCCTCTTAAATTTGCGTTTTTTCCGTTCTTGAATTTCAGTTTCATATTTATCCAGCCTTGCCTCCATTTCTTTGCGCATCTTTACTGCATCTGTTTGATCAGTATGGTCTTGCACTTTGGTTTCTATTTCCTCAATTTGTGTGGTTAAATCCGTTAGGTCAATCTTGGCATGTTTAATTAGTATGCACATCATATTTATTGAGCATTCAGTGTTGTTATCTGCCCATTTTTGTAGTAGCGCCACTTTTGTTTCAGGATGCGTCGGCATAGTGAAAATACGCAATCCTCGTGGAATTCTTTTAACTTCAATGTAATTTTCTAACGCCAAAATTTCCCAACTTTTATTTATTTACTTCCGATATATTTTCTCTAGTTGGTTAAACAATTGTTTGATTGAGCTTTCCGTTGTATTTTCAGTGTTTGTTTTCTCATTACCAGATTCATTGATGTGGTTGCCTTAAACAATGTTGCCGCTGTGACTAAGCGTTTTCCTCTCCGTTCCTCCATTTTCTATGGACAGTTACACTTGGGTTCATTTGTAACAATTATAATGTTTTTAACAAGGTTGCTTCCATTCCCGCCTGCTAGTTTAAGGAACCGACCGTAATGTATACGTGTTCAGTATGCTTCCCCTTAATCCTGCATTTGGCCATTTCGAGGTAAATGCTTACAATCTTTCTGCAATTGCAACTCACCTCGAAACACTTCCCATGCGGGCGGCGTCCTCCGACCCCGTCCGATGGTACTTTCTAACCGAGGTGATTTTCCTTCCTTCGATGTGTTCCGAATGCATTTACTCGGGCGCCTCTGTATTTTCATAAATCATCCACAAATTGATCCTTCTCACAGCGCGCTCTAGCAGTGGAAGCTTGGCGTGGGAGCCGGATCCTGGCTCCGAGATTCAATTTTGAAAGCAAATATGCATAGCACTCCAGAGTGAAAGTCTTTAACTTGTTTATTCAAAAACGAACCCAACCAACGCGTTTCAGCCTCCTCCGCTTTGCTCACGGTTAGTGAGTTTTCGCTTTCCACACTATTTAAGCCTAGTCAACCATTATGGGGCATTCTGGGCATTGTAGTGATTAGTAATTCAAAAATCAAAATCATATTAAAAGAAAAAGAAAGAATTCTATTACATTCACTGTCCTTTCGTAGAGGTTTTTTCAAACATTCGATGTGTTTTGCAATTCTGCTAACATTATTTAAACTTTACATGGTTGTCATTTTAAAGTAAATGCACTTTGGCTTATTTGTCCAATTTATCCGAGTATAGTACTCGTGAATGTTCATTTTTACAATACTAAATGTCTGTGTAAGAGTTGTAATAAATATATATATATATTCCCTGAAAAAACCATAGGTTTCAGGGACGTTATAGTTAGTTAGACATTTCACTCATACAAAACCATAAACATTCCGCTGTTATAGTTAATTGAGCTAACTATAACCCGCGCCCCTGTAATGCACTGCTGATGACGTCACATTTTACATCATTCATGACATGGTCAGTGACATCACTGATGACATCACTGGTGACATCTCAAATGACATCACTGATGACATCATCCAATGACTGTGTGTTTTTGTAAAGTTTAAATATGTTTTATATATATATATATGCCAAGATGTATTGAAGAATGAGTGGGTGTATAAGTGTCTGGATGGAGGATTTAGTAGGTGCATGACTGACTGTACAAGTGATTGATTAAATATATCTTACTGAATGCAAGCGTTAGTGAGTAAAGTGTATGAATGTCTGCATCAGTCTATCTATTGCTGTGTAAGCTGCTGCATTGGTTGGTGAGTAGCTACATGAGTGTCTATATGAATTATTGATTGGTTGCGTGAGTATTTGTATGGCTGCCTGATTGTGTGTGTGGGTTGATGGGAGGTGGGTGACTCTGTGAATAGATGTGTGAGTGCTTCATTCACTGGGTGTATGGGCTCAAGACTGCATGTGGAAACAGCTGTATGAGCGGGTGAGTGTGTGTATGGGTGTGTTGGTGAGTGAATACATATCTCAGTGATACATTTCCAAGTAACTACATATGTAAAACAC